>NW_022157941.1:0-174442 GCF_003316985.1 Fusarium coffeatum | reverse complement strand
CCCGCTGTTGTATGTTTTTGCTTTTTTGGTTGATGCGTTCTGTAAATATTCCTTTTCAAATTTAAAGCCGCTGATTGATCAGTCTACCGCTATTCTTTTTATTTCTAATACATGTACACTTACTTAAATACACGTATACTCAAATCCTGGCTCTTACTCCCATTGACAGCGCATGGAAACAGTTGTCTCTATCTGGGTAAGTCCGGAACCCTTTGATGTCTGTTCAGCTTCTCTTCTGAAGCCTGACCTAGACAAAACGACTATGAGAGTGAGTTAAATCGGTTCAAATCTTTACCTTTTGGCTTTTCAATCACTGGGACTCATACATAGGAAGCAGCATGGTTATGGTCACTTTTTCAATTTTAGAGTTCTGTTTAAGTTTGCGAAATGTGCTCTATTCACAAGATAGCTATCTGATCATTTTCGCCTACTCAAATTTCTATCCTTCGCTAATAGTCTATCTGGCGATCAGCTTCAAAGTATTCTCCAGGCGATAAGCCAAGAATATTGTTCCTACATCCCAAAAAGTTCGGCCAAGGGTGACAGGAATCGCACCATCACACCGATTTACCATCCCATTGACTTACTTCTCAGAAGCCTTGATGAGGTACTGGCGCATGCCAGAGTTCGGGGCCTTGCCAAGGGTCTCAATACCAAGACCGACAGAGATAGTCAACTCGTGGATCTCAGCCTCAGCGCGCTTCCAGGACTTGAACATCTGGTAAACAGTACCAGCAGGGACATTGATGCGGAACTTACGGCAGTACATGTTCTTCTTAGCGGTCACATCGAAGTAGTGCATGGCCTTGTTGAGTCTGCTCCGGACATCCCAGTCAGTCAGGGGGTTAACACCCTTGATACCAGCATGATCCTGGAGACCCTGGAGGTAGTTAGTGAAGAAGTCATCGTACTCCTTGGTGAGGTAGGCAGCGTGAATAGTGCCGGCATCGGCGCCGGGACTGTCCTGGCCGACAATCAGACGGTCATCAGAAGTGAGATGGCCCTTGAATTCGACGCAACGATCCTTGGCCATGTCGTCTGGGGCGTTGAAAAAGATGGAACCGAGAGATAGAAAAAGGCGAGCAGTAGGACGAGTCTGCTTAAAGTAGACATCACCCTGTTGAAAGCTTCCCCAGAGACCAATGCACTTCACTTCAGGGAAGGCAGCCTTGGCCTTGGCGAGATGGTCGACGAGAGAGGGGTGGGAAAGGTCAAGAGCGACGTAGACACATTCCTTACCTTGATTGATGAAGGCGCGGACATAAGGCATGAACTTACGACTGTTTGCGGCCCCGAGATCGATGATATGGGTGCCGGACTTGAAGCCCTGGACCACCTTGTCGGCAGTAGCCTTGATAATGGCCATCTCATCCTTAGTCTGGTAAGACTTAACTGCGATGGCATTCCACTTTTCCATTCCGGTAGTGTATGCAACTTCCTTGGGGAAATCGCCCTGTCCAGAAAAGGCCTTGGGGAGTTGGTCGTTGACGAAAGTGAGGTCGATGAGAGAGCCACCAATGTCGATGATCTCGCCATCGAGAGGGTAAGCGGTAGAGCGAAGCGAAGACATGTTGGCTGACTTGGCTGATTTGTCTGTTTGGTGAAGTAGGTAGAGTGTTGTTGTAGAGATGTTGTGAAAGTAATGGTTGGTTGAGTGTAAGATAGATGATGATGATGGTGATGGTAGGAAAGATTTGAGGTTGAAGAAGCCGAGAGGGAGATACTTAAACCAGGGCAAATGGTGAATACGGAGGTTGTTCTAGTTCTCTATGTGTTCATGCCAGTGCCAACTATTCCGAAGAGCGAGAGGATGTTCCCTATGTTCATGCCAGTGACAGCTGTTCAAAGAGCAATGTGTTCGCTATGTACAAAAGGTGGACCTTCGAGATAAGGGTTTGTTCCGACGAACAGAGGATCGAAACAAAGGAATAGAAAATGAATAACCTCGAACAATATGTGTAGACTATGACCCATTCTATTATATCTACTGCAAGCTGCAAGCCGACGGATGTTCACGTGCTAGGTAAGCTGATACAGTATTCTCCTAGAGTCGAGTTTTGTGCATGATGTCTGGATCAAGGCAAGGAGAGACTATGTTCAACTATCATGCCTCTCGACCTTTCTAATGCTCACGGCGCTGGTACTCAAGAATGAAAGTTAACAACAAAGGGTTCAGTCATATATAATTTCGCAGCAGAGACACCTTTAACGACCTCTGCTCTAAAGTTCTTGGGTCCTAGATAGTGAAACCTACAGAATCCTTTCTCCAGTTATCACCAAGGTCTATGTTAGGCTGTTATAATTGTTCCTGCATTGCCATTCGCCAAGGTTGCATCGCTTGAAACCTACAGAACTGACTTGGTTGGAATGTGAGACAGTTGAATCTGGACGCTTGGGTCTGTTATCATCCTAGTAAAAGAGACAGGAGGAGGACAACTGCCCATCGCAGACGGTAAAGACAAGGAAGACGTGCTTCAAAGTCGTGCTCAGTCCAATCATGCTTTCATTCCTCCCACCACAGTGCCACGCAGACTTTGCTCACAGATAGGGTATGTGACAACTCAAGCCGCTAGGCTACAGAGCCAAAAACAGGGCCTTGGGAGTAGACTAATAGATAGCTACAGAGGGCATTTTCGTTTGTGACTTTGCATGGAATGTCCTGGCAGACCACATATTCATGCTTCAGCTGAACTCGAGGATTGATGGGTTACTGGGAGTCGTAGCTGGCTGAACTTTGACAGAAGATAGAAAAGGAGTCCATCAGAGTCGCCGTGATAATTCAGGTCCTGCGACTTATCTATATACAGGGACTATCCCTCTGCATTTCAACGTTTGTCTCCATCTTCATCAACACATACTCAATTACCAATCCTCCTTACTCGCAACACCCACACGAGTTCATCTTGTCGCTTCATGTCAGACCACCGCAAAGAGAAAACATTCGCAAAATAAAGATTTTGTTCCAGAACAACACTCAACAAACCCTCAACTGGGTTGACTCCGGAGTCGAACATGGCGAACGAAGCGTTGTTGCCCCAGACCAAATCAACTCCCGCGATACCGGAACGGTGTTACAGTACAGGTTTGATTTATGATAAGATGATATGACAATTAACTAGGCATAGCGATTCGTGGCAGTGACGTCACAGATACAGAGCACGTGAAAGGGGTAGCTTGTTTGCTTGTTGCTTAGTATTGAGTTGTCACTCAGTATGAACAAACCGGAGCGTCATACGGTCGTAAGCCTTTAATCGGTTGGGCAAAAAGCAAGTCGGAAAACCTGAGAGTCTCACATAACAAAGCACATCTACATTTCGCCGACAAATGAGCTTGCCCAAAGAGCACAGATCGGCGTCATAATGACCTTGAACAACCCCTGCTGTCGCGTCAACCCCAACGCCTGTCAATTGATAATCGGAGCATTCCCTCCACGGGGATATGATATCGAGTGATAAGCAATCCATCAAAGACAATTACCTGATATATATAAACATACCTTGGCATGGAGGTTTGACCTTCTCATCTATGATCAACCCCATTTCTTTAGGTGACACAACTTACATAATGGATACAGCACTGCAAACTGGCCTCTCAGCAGGCATGTCGGCCGTCTCTGGACTTCACTCTAGCAAACCAAAGTGGGCTGATCCCGAAGTCGCTGGCGACAACGTTCTCCCTACATGCTACTGTCCAACAGCCCAGTCCCGTGTCGAATTCCCGACCGCACAAAAGCCAGTCTCGGCATCCAACATCTGCGTCGGCGCTTGGTCATGGGGCGATAAACCAACTTGGCAATACCACGAAACTCAATTACCGGATATCATCCGAGCTTGGAAAACTTTATACGAAGCAGGCATCAACTTCATCGACACGGCTGAGGCGTACGGCAACGGAGAGAGCGAAAGGATTGTTGGGGAACTCGTCAGGGACTTGCCACGCGATAGCTTCGTCGTTCAGACGAAGTACTTCAGCACACCGCTAAAAGCGGCCAACTTCATATATCCTACTGAAGCGCCCATCAAGAGTCTTAAGGGCAGTCTTGAGCGCATGGGTCTCGATTACGTGGATATTTTTCTTGTCCATGGACCTATTCATCCACAGAGCGTCGCTCAAATCGCGGAAGGCATGGCACAATGCGTGGAACAAGGCTTAGCTCACTGTATCGGAGTAGCCAACTACGATGTCGAAGACGTACAGAAGATCAACGATGAGCTCGCCAAGTTCAACATCCCTCTCGCTACAAACCAATGCGAGTTCAACATCTTGCGCCGCTATCCCGAGCTCAGCGGCAATATCAAGAAATGCCAAGACAGCGGCATGATCTTTCAGTCGTACTCCTCGCTTGCTCAGGGACGCTTGGCGGGGAAGTACAGGAAGGATAGTCCGGCACCCAAGTCGCGTCGATTCAGCAGTTACAAGATAGAGTACTTGGATCCGGTATTGGAAACGTTGAAGACCGTTGCTGAAAGACGAGGGAAGAGTGTTGCGGCCGTGGCGCTGAATTACAACATCAGCAAAGGTGTCCTACCAGTTGTCGGGATCAGGAATGTCGAGCAAGCCAAATGTGCGATCGAGGCACTCGGATGGAGGCTTACCGATACAGAGATGAGGGAGATCGACAAGGTGAGCATTGCGGGTGACAAGACGGTCTTTTGGCAGCAAGGGTGAGTCGTCATATTGGACACTTGGATAGTATCAACTCGTGGGATATCAGGATGATAGACTAATAAAGAAACTTTACATCGTTTACATAATAAGAGACGAGCTACGTTCGTACTGTCGCGCTCAGTTAAAGGAGCCACCATTCTGCAACCAATTTGCACACTCCTCTCCAAGTTCCTCCTTCGCCTTTTCCAGATACCTCTTATTATCCTCCTCAGACAAAACATCCATCCAGCGTCCATTCGATCCCTTGTACACAAAGTCTTGCGCGCCATTCTTCCATGCGATCTCAGCCTGAGGTGGCGACGCAAGAGCAGCATGCTCCTTCATCCAGGCGAAAGTGCAATGCTCAACGACCTCTTTGAACTTGTCCTCGGGCATATCAGGCGTCTCAAGGAACTCGGCAATCTTGCGAATCTCGCCATCAAGATCCTTCTTAAGATCATTGAAGTGGATGAGCATCATGTTGGGCTGGTGGCGCGCTTCCCACCATCCTCGGATGTGGCTCCAGAAAGGCCAGCAGATGGAGGGACGCGTGTCATCCTCGACAAGATCAATGAGCATGTCTCTGGGATTTTCGGAAGGTCGTTGGGGACCTGGTCCGTCGAAACCCGTGTTTTCGAAAAAGCTGTAAAAGGTTGGCGTGGCGGTATAGAAATGGTTGTGCATGCTCCAGACCATATCACGACCGTCGCGTGCGATGAAGATGTACTTGACTTCGGGCTTCCAGACCAGAGCGTCGATGGGCAAATGTGTTTTCATGAAGCGTCTGTTAGTCTGGCCTTCGACCATGCCGAGCATGACGTCTCGAGGGACAATGCGGAGGTCAACCCAAGGTGAGAGGGCACCTGCTGGGACGGTCGGGTCACCTTCGTGAATGAGCTGAGAGACGATTTGTTGCACCCACTAAAGAAAGTCATTAGTTAGCAGCTGTCCCTCGATTTCGGAGAGATGAGAGCATACTGTTGTGCCTGACTTCGAGTAGGTAGCAATGACGATATCGTCTGGTCTGAACTTCACCTCGTTCCACACTGTTGAGTCCATGTGATGGTTGTTGACCTCGCGGGTCTTTTGAGGCATCTTGCCAGCGTTGCCGTTCGTAGTAGCCATATTGTTATGTGATGAAGAGGGTTGATAGTGGGATTATGTTGGAGGAAGTCATGATGGTTTTTATACCTTTACTTTCTGATGATCCGACCTAACCTGACATCACTACCTACTCGAGCTGCTTTCCCACTCAGCTAATCTTAACTGCACGTCAGACTAGAGGGTCCGATACCCAGGTGGGTGGGTAACAGAAGAGCTGGCTCCTGAGGCTTAGACCGCCAAAATAAAGTCGCCTGGGTTCTCCTCTGATCTCACCTGAGGTGGCCCATTTATTTCGGCTCAAGCCATCGGCGGCCAATTCTTCCCATGACATCCTGACGACACCCTTGCAAGACGACGGAAGTCGGATGAAGTTTCCACTAATCTTCGGAACTCGCTGGCGTGAATCCACTATCATAGGCCCGTGGAACGCTTAAACGACCAGGAAAAGTTAGAGATCAGCAAGGTTTGCACGAGGGAACCAGATACCTAGAAAGACTTACCTCAGCCCTACCAGTCACTAATCCAGGGTTATCGGCGAGAGCGAAATGGCATGTGAGCTCAATGACACTTTTCTGCTGGAGAGCGGATGGTGGTGCTGCATTCGGACGGATAGGCGGTGATCAGCCAGTCATGTTAAAGATGGCAACTTGGCAAGTGAGACGGATGTGTGTTCCCACCTCTATGCTTGCTGATGGCATGGATTGATATTTTGAAGTAAATACAATATTCCCTTTGTTGTCTTCATCTGCAGTACGCATTGGGTTTATGACGTATGTGCCAAACACAGCCCCGGTTCTCCACCAGTACAATATGAGCCTGGATGATTTGAAATACAAGAAACTAAACCATGACCGACTAACCCATGGCGGAATGAGTCAGCGGATAAGACGGATTGGAGATGCGAGAATTGACAGTGTTAACTAGTGCAGTTTACAAGTCAATAAGGCTCAGCGCTAGTATGAGGTGCTGACCGTAAATTCAGGGTTATCTACGGTCCTACGGGGTAGGATAGTCAGCACTACTGGTCCCCACCAGAACCAGAAAGCCAGGGTCTTTCTATCACGATTTCAAATTAGGTAGCATGAAGTTACTCATTGGCTAGTCGAGAAGGGGTGCTAACCATATCAATTTCACTGCGCTAATGCACTGGCGAACATGGTTAGGGCTGATTCACCTCGGGCCTTTTGAAGCGTTCAAATTCACCTCTCAGGTTTGAGTGGACACAAGCTATATGTTGCTGACACAGCATCATTCTTTTGCAACAGTATGAGAAGAATAAGACTCGCTTCAGAGTATATTGAATACCTGCAAAGGATACAAAAAGTGAATGGAAAGTTTAGTTACATTTTGGAATTGTTGGATCATTGTAGCTTCAAATTCGATCAACAAGACAAAGGAAACAGTTCAAGGCAATGAAGGGAAAGGAAGTGTTGACGAAGCGTTGAATCATGTGTTTGTCTCGTGGCTTTCTAGAAAGCAAAACCAGTTGGGGATACTTATGATAAGTCATGCCGACTGACCTTTGGTTTTCTTTCATGTTTTAGTGTAACTTTGTGACATATCACTCTGTCACCAAATCTCTGCGCCGACAAAGACGAAAGAAAGAAGGTTCATTATGTAAAAAGAAAAAGGAGATTATGCAATACGTATATCTCTTATCTTTGTTCGTTCTTGAACTCCACAAGGTGAGGCTGTCGTGTTCTGAAAGCCGCTTTGTGAAGTTGGGTATTTGTGGCCTCACTCAGCGGTTTCTGGATCGAAAAAATTCCTAAATACCCTGAAATAAACAAAGATAAAGGAAATTATGAGTTTATGCAACAATTGCAGCAAAGAAAAGATGAAAACGTCTCCATGCGGCTGGCGAGTGAAAGGGCGTGTGGCACAATGGAAGGAGGGTTTTTAGATCAGTGACGGGCACCTGCCAGAATCAACCATGATATGAATATCAATCCGCCCACGACCGTCCGGAGTTCTCTCCTACATCAAAACATTCCGACAGCCAGCCTACATAATTCCAAGCAACAGAAAAATTACGCCTGCTATCGTCAACTCCACCACTCCCCGCACTACGATCATGTCTCCTCCGCGAGCAACCACGGTTAGCTCCGCGATCTTCAGTTTGGTACCATTGACTGTACAAACCCAGAATCTGGTGTCAGAATTAGCAAGCGAGTCGTTTGTTCGAAACCATGACGGCGAGGACGTGATAGACGTCGACTCCACTCCCGATCGTTGCGGTGGTCTTTACCCAGCTACCATGGGCAAAAAAAGCGATGTCAAAATCGATCGCAAGTTCATCGCCAACATTCAGGTTTCCTTCGAACTCCACAAAGAGACCGGCGAGATCATGCTGGTTGACCACTCCCCGAGCCAGAATTGCAAGGTCTACTACGTGCAGAGCGACGACGAAATCCGCGACTTTTACAAGTTCCGTGCCCTGGTACTCAGTCCTGCCGCCAACACAATTGCGATCACCTTTGGCGGATCCATCAAGTATGTCTTTTACGTGGAATGGCGCATGAGAGACCCTATCGATCTGGAGGCTTGGAAGAGCTTGGAAACCAGGACTGGGCAGATCCAGACACTCAGAAGCCACCCACCGACAAAACGCCTAGAAGGTGTTGAAGGACGACACCACGAGCTCCGGTTTCTGTTGCAGAAGGAACTTGCTAACAATTTCTGTACGCGCACTACTATTAACAAATGTATCGATCTCAAGACCGGGCATTGTGTTGCGGTCAAGACCATTGTGGATCTCAAACACAAGCGCTACAGAGAAGAGGGAGAGTCGCGCAAAGAGATAACTACGGATCTGAGCCATGTGGGTTTACCAATCTGCTTTTTTAGAAACGCGAACTAACTTTAGGAGCCTCATATAATTGAGTTTTTCCAAGTTGAAATCCTGTCGGATTACTATCATCTTGTTATGGAACTGCAAGACGGAGATTTAGGTGGCCTTGTATGCACCCAGGAGTTCAAAAAACCCCTGCAGCTTTTTACCGACACAGATACTGTTGGACGTCCCATACTGCTACAGATGTTGAAAGCCCTGGACTACCTAGCTTTCAAGGATATCATCCATCGGGATATCAAGCCGCATAACATTCTCTATCGACGCATTAACGGCGCTTATCACTACCGACTCGCTGACTTTGGCGTTGCAACAGTTGCTCCTCACGAAATGGTTCGCTGCGGGACCAAAACGTTCATGGCCCCGGAGGTGGAGGACAGAGACACAGACTTCCCTCATACGACCCGCATTGATGTCTGGGGGCTCGCTATATCTGTCTGTTGGATCTTCGGCCTTGACGCCAGATGTGGTGAGGGTTCGTCTATTGACGTGGGACGGCATGTCATTTGTCCCAGTTGGACTGGCGTCTTGGGACAAATGCTTGACCAGGACCCTTTTGAACGACCTTCGGCGGGCGAGGTGTTGACGCTGATGTTCAATGGAGAGGGCCGGATTACTGATGAGTGATGGATATGGCTTAGACATATTGGTGTGCTTGATTTGTACTTTGTTACGCATATCCTTCTCGGAAGTCATGTATGGCCAACGTACTGGTAAATATGAACGCAGGTCTGGTTTTGTTGGAGTTTGATTTGATACATGGAAACGGATCGGAGACGGAAGACGCGGCTCGTTGATAGAGTAAAGAATTGATGTTTTGAGCCTTTATGAGAGTCAATGTCCTTGATTGTATACAAACCTGTTTGCCTTCGCGATATTTGCGTTCCGCTGTTTGCTGACCTTGCTGTCACTCAAGAGCTCCTGGTTCATGATAACAGCTGTTCCGCATCAGTTATTCCAACGAAATCTTTATAGCTCATACAAGAAGTGTTGAAAGTATTGAGACCGCACCCTCGAGATGATGAATCTGAGTATGGAGTAAATGCAGATAATCCATCATGTCTCGTGTCGAGCCGTCGGGTCGGATAAATATTGATACTCTCCTCAAGACCCAGAAAGGCAATAGTGTAACCTTGATCAATGTCTAAGCGACCAATCAGACTCTCACGAGTGCGCAAGGCCCCGCAATCCTCACGATGACCAGGATGAGATATTGAAGATGGTGCAGAACGTCAGATTTGATATTAGCCGTTTCGGCATGTCCCCGGTTTGAATTACTATCTATAAGTATGTCAACCTTTCCCTCTGGATGAATGGACTTTCCAAGCTTTCTCTCCTTTGCAGATATCCATCGCCATGAACGTCCCCTCCATCCTATACACCGGCGCCTTCGCCTTGCTTGTCTACTTCATCTTCAAACACACCCAACAGCGCAGCAAAGGCCCATTACCACCAGGTCCCAAAGGTCTACCCCTTCTTGGCAACATTCTCGATCTTCCTCCTTCAGGGACAGTCGAGTGGAAACATTGGCAGAAACATGGCGACAAGTATGGCCCGATTTCTTCCGTATCAGTACTGGGCCAGCTGTTTGTGATTCTGCATGAAAAACAGGCTGTCGTGGACCTCCTGGAGACCCGTGCAATGAAAAGCTCATCGAGACCCAAGTTGACCTTCGCAGGTGATGTGTAAGTATTGACCCTACCCATTACTTTCCATCACTAACCTTTCTCTTCATCTAGAGTCGGATACGATAGTATCATGGGCATGATGCCCTACGATCGCACCTTCCGTTTACATCGAAAGCTCACAGCGACGCAAGTCAGCAGCAAGTCTATTGGTCGATTCGAGCCCATCCAGGAAGTCGAGATCCTACGACTACTGAGGCGCATCTATCAAGACACAGATAGCAAGAACTTACCTGAGCATCTAAACCAGTGAGTTAATCCCTACATCCTAAATGCAGTATCTGACCATTACTCAGGGTTTCTGGCTCTATCATGCTCCGCATCCTTTACAACTACGAAACCGACCCCAGCAAGAATGACCGCATCGTCTCCATGGCCAACACGGTAATGGAAGAGTTCTCTCACTCTACCAGTCCAGGCGCGTGGATGGTTGACTTGGTCCCTTGGCTTAAGCACCTCCCCGAGTGGATGCCTGGGGCAGGCTTCAAGAAGACAGCCAGAGTCTACCGAGAACATTTACTGCAAAACGTCAAAGATCCCTATGACTATGTCAGAGATCAGATGGCGCGCGGCAACGATGATGTCTCGTACGTCGCTGGCTTGGTCCAAGATATCCACCGCAAGATTGACCCTGAAGAGGAGAGCGTGATTCAATGGACCGCTGCTTCTATGATGAACGCCGGCACAGACACAACTGGTGCGACGCTACTATCCTTTTTCGCAGCTATGGTCATCTACCCCGACGTCCAGAAGCGAGCCCAAGAAGAAATAGACCGTGTTGTGGGAGACTCTCGTCTTCCTTCTTTTTCCGACAAAGCGAATCTTCCCTACATCAACGCCATCATCCAGGAAGCGCTTCGCTGGCATACCCTCGCACCTATGGGCTTCCCGCACATGACGACTGAGGACGACATTTACAACGGCTTCTTCATCCCTAAAAACACTCTTTTATTCCCAGCAGTATCATCTATCACGCACGATCCCGAAGTTTACCACGACCCGATGGCGTTCAAACCTGAGAGGTACTCCACGCCGTATAACGAACCTTTGCCGTCGGATGTAGTGTTTGGATTCGGGCGTAGGGCATGTCCCGGGAAGTGGATTGCTGAGCAAACAATGTTCTTGGCTATCGCGCAAATGCTAGCTGTTTTCACAATTGGAAAGGCGGTTGACGAAGAAGGGAAGGAGATTGATGTTGTGTATGAGCAACTGCCGGGTGTCATCGCTAGGGTGAAGCCCTTTCCGCAGAGAATCATGCTGAGGAATGAGGCTTATGGACGTTTCGTCAGGTAGATGTATCAATCTATTTAGTTTCCTATCGAAAGGTTTTGGTAGTGAGGTAAACCAGGATATGTATGGATGATGTTGGGCCACAAATGCAAGCTACCAAGCGTACACGCCGTAAGCCCTAAAGCTCCATCATAGAAGATTGGATCTGTCAAGTAACCCTTGGGTCGATGTCGTATATGTTTCATCCAAAGCAAGTCGATGCAGTCCTGTTATGAGCAGAGCTGTTATGATGGGCTTCGGTCAGTAGAGCTGTCGTTGTGTTTGACCGTTGTCGGTTGTTGTGTGGTTGATGTTGGTGTAAGAAAGGAAGAGGCTCCACAGGGAAGCGATTAAGGAAGTGTTTGTGACCAGGTTCAACCTTTTGTTTAGTAACGAAAAGATATGACCGTTGCATACAGGATCCCACGAGAAAGGTTCCATAGTATGAGAGTGACCTCGAAATCACAGGACCTTGACTGACAGTCTTGGGCTGCTAACCCCTGACATGAGCCCGCTAATCACAACTGTAGTACGATACGTTCCTAGCCCCTGTAACTAAGTTGCTGCCTTGCCCCCTCACATCCTTTCGCGGACAAAGAAAGGGAGAAGCAGTGGAGGACTTAGTAACCTGAAGTGGGGCACTCCAGCGCACACATAATCCAAGCTCACACGTATCTCATCTCCTCTCATCTCAACCTCGACTCTTATAAACAAGACGAAACAAAACCTCTCCATGGCCGATGACTGCGTTATCTGCGGAGGTGGCTTCGCCTACCACAATCCTGATAGCAACCCGAGTTGGGCCGCCGTGCTTCGTATAGGTAATTTGTCTAACTCCGTCTCACATTCTATGCTGATCAGAACCTTTCAAGCTCGTTGTCGTCCAGGGGACTCGAAGGTTACTATCACAGGACGTGGTTACAAAGATGAATACGGCTTCTTCGTGCCCACGGATCCAGATTGTTCAGTTCCCAACGAGTCTTCTGAGGCTGAGCTAGAACGACATCGTCGCGTCTCTGTAACGCGAGAACTCTCTGAAACTCAAATTCTCGTGTTCCACGAGTTCTGTTGGTCTATGCTTCTGGATCATATGTCTCTGTCTGTGACTATTGGATACGAGAAAAACAGCATCGCCCAAGCTCTCTATGATCTTATGCTTGATCTCCCACGGGGCGAACCTTGGGGCGCCTATTTTGGTGACTTTTGTTTTGGGAAGCAGCCAACTGAAGACGATTACTTGAAAGCGGATCCCAATAAAGAGTTTACGTTTACGATACATGGTAGGAGTACCCTTCCTTACCCGACCGACCAAATTCCGGTGTCTACTCAATCCCGACCGGATCGTTTCTCACAGTTACCCATCGAGATCACCTATCATATGGTTTCATTCTTGGATTTGCCATCGCTTTGCAATTTCCGACTATCATCAAAGTTCATCGCCAGTCTTTGCAGTCAGTACAGACTCCCTCAAGAGTTTTGGGAGAGCCGTTTCGCTGCTGAACACGAGATGGGTTTCCTCCCACTGGTCTCCAGCTCCCTACCCGCGGCACCCGATTGGAGACAACTGTACTTTGATCTGAAAGAGGATCTACGAAGCCCTTCCCAGATTCGTCACCTGCGACGCCGCCGGAGGATTTGGAACTGCGTCAGGGATCTGCGTCAGCTGCTGACGATGCTCCTCCAGCAAGATCAAAATATACGAGACGTGCATAGTGTCAGAGAAGATCCTTCACTACATGAGCTTGTTGCTACTCGGAAGGCCCAGGCTCTCTTACAGATACCATCGACACGCAAGAGCTTACAGTATGTCAACCTCGATCCCCAATATTGGGGAGCCGATATGATCCGATTATCTATTTCCACCATAACCAACAACTCTACCGAGTACATATGTGGTTTCAGAGTCCGTATCGAAGATGGAACAGATATTGGGGAGGTGGTCTCGCTTGCGGGTCATATAGCGCCTGCTACTGAAACTCATATCTCTTTCAAGCCATCAGACGATTTGTTGCATGTCCGAGTAACTGTATCTTCCGGCGGTTTACTTGGCCTCGAATTCCAGACACGGCACATGCAGGATCATATGATTTGGAAATCGACAGGCCAGCTTCGGGGTCTACCGTTTTACTCTGACATCATCAGCCTTGATGCCCGAGCGAACAGCCGAGTCACAGGGATCCTTGTCGGATTCGATGTAAGTATCACCCGTTCCACCAGAGAAGCGGTCTAATTCCAGCGATTCATAGTTGTTCAAGGCCACATCTGTTCAACTGGTCGAAGATATTCGCCATCGGGCCTCCTCCAGCCGCCTTGGTTAGAACTTCTACAAGTCGACCTGAGTGTATTTGCAGTTACACATAAACAAAGATCACGAGATCACGCCTTCGATTACTGGAACTGCAGCGACATGCTACGAGCCCATGATTTCCGACTGGATGGCCACCCAGGGCCGAATGGGAGAGTTGGCAGGAAAGCGGGTTGCCCAGCGAGATGAAATTAGAGAGGGCAGGATACGTGAAGGCAGAGACACGAGGGTCGCCGTTGATTCGTACCTCCAATTGAGGAAGGGCTTGCCAAATGTCCTGCTTGGGAAGAAGACACAGCATTTCAGTCTCAAGCTTTCTACTTCCTGTTCGTGGAAGATATTTAAAGAGCACATTTGGGGCTTTATTTTGACTTGCAACAATAACCAGGGGGCGGAATTAAAATTGGGAAGAGTGGACAAGTGTTTACAGCTACTGAGGATGTAAGACCGGAACAGGATGGCATGGACTACGTGTAAATGCTTCGAGATAGTCTCATCTAACTGTAACTTGCACTCATACATGAATCAGACCAACTCTCATGTGTCCATTTCCTCCTCGATTTGCCCTCAGGCAGTACGGCACAAAGACAGCTTCCTTTTCTACTCCAGCATCTATCTCGCCATCGACTACAAAGCCAGGAGCTGCGCCGGCTTCTGCACCCTGTAACTGTCGACGCCAACAAGACGTCTTCAGCGCAACATATTCCTCTTCCCCAAGCGACTTCTTCTCCTCTACAATGGGAACAGTCGTCTTTAGCCCGACATCCTTGAAGTGATTATCTTCCCATGTATTATCAGCATCTTCCATGCAGTATACTAGAGGGCCTCGAGCCAGAGTCAGTGTTCGCTGGTTGGTGTAAGGATGGGGAGCAATGTAGCGCGGTGTAAAGGTGCCGATCGTTAGGGAGAACTCTAGATTCTTTGCGACGTAGGATGGATCGAGGGTCAGATAGCCCTTTTGCAGATCAATACTTCCTTCGCTTAGATCAGGACTCAGCCGGTACTTGTTCTGGGACCACCCAGGTATTCTTAGTCTGATTGTAGTTGTCAGTGGCTCGGGGGCTGTAAGGCGAAACTTGACCGCTCCGTCCCATGGCCAGTCTGAATCCTGCTCAAGAGTCACGACCTGCCCATCAACTTCGAACTTCAGAGTCGCCTTCGTATACAGATGCACATTAACGAAGGCCTCTCCATCGGTGGTCTTGCCAAAGTCCCAGAGATACCCACCCAAAGAGCCATAAAGACGTGTGACGTTCGGCGGGCAACAAGCACACCAGAACCATTCCTCACGTACGCTCTTGTCGGTCTCTGAACTGCCCAGTTGGTTCACATACGTGAAAGCCTTGCCGTCAAGACTCATCGAGGTCATGACGTTGTTGTAGAGGCAGAGTTCCATAACATCTGCAAATCGCCCGTCAAGGTCGATGTGGAGAAGGCGCTCTGCAAGCATCATAACGGCGATCGAAGCACAAGTTTCGGCATAGCAGCCTCCTTCGTCTGTGCTTTGTGGAAGGAAGTAGTCGCGTCCGAAGCCCTCCCACTGCTTGATGGCGCCTATCCCACCGGTGAGATACATCTTCTTGTCGACCATGTTGTTCCATAGGCGGTAGAGGGTATTCTTCCAGTCCGATGAAGCTTGCAAAGATTGGTCGTTGATGCAGACCATGTCAGCTACAGCAGTGAGCAAGTACATTGCGCGTACTGAGTGGCCCTCCACGGTCTCTTGCTCAAGGATGGGTTTATGAGCTTGGCAGTACCAGTGAGAAGCATGCTCGGGGTATGAATCCGGTCGTTGATAGAGATTCTGGCCGCGCTTCTTGGATTCCCATTCGTAATAGTGCTGGCCACCTTGACCATTCTTGTTGCCGCGCTCTTCGATGAAGTAGCGAGATAGATCGTAGGCTTGTTTGTTTCCGGTGGCTTGATAGAGACGGAAGAGGGCGAGCTCGATCTCTGGGTGACCTGGGTAGCCGTGGAGTTGGTCGTCGGCAGGTCCGAAAGTACGGTGGATGAGAGCGATGTATTTCTCGATGGGTTCGAGGAGGAGTTTGTCCTTGTAGTATTGGTGGTGTGCGATGGCAGCTTCGATCAAATGGCCTGCATTGTACCTGAGGATAATATCAGTACGAGGGCTTCATAAGACACAATCCCAATGTGAGACTTACAACTCATGCATATCCTGCAAATTCGTCCATTTCTTTCCCGGTTCAACTACAGTGTAATGAACATTCAGATATCCATCATCCTGCTGCGCCCCCCGTATCATCTCAACAAGCTCTTTGACAGCCTTGTCAATCTTCTCATCAAACTCATCTTGCAGAAAGTAACAGGCACCCTCGATCCACTTCGCTATGTCGCTGTCCCAAAAGAGATGAAACGGGACAGGCCACATAGACTTATCATCATAGATCTCATGCCACTGTAGCTTGAAGCAATCGTATCGGCCTGTTTCTCGCAGTCTCTCTAGCTGTGTGTACAGGGTTGTCTTTGCGACTGTGTTTCGGCGCCGGTAGAGAATGGAGCCGGGACCGAAGGTAGTGTGGTGGAAGATGAGCTGAGGATGAGACATTGTGAGTGTGGTTCGATGATGTGATTCTAGATCTTGGATGGTGAGTACTTATCGGGTCATTGACGGAGTCGCTTGGTCTCTGTGGCGTTAATGGGTTACGGTGGGATGAGGAGGCGGCAAACCCACCGGTCATCCCATCGGGGTGTGTGTTGGGTACCCTAGAGCGGACACGAGGTGGATGGTTTTCGGGACTGAAGTGGGAGGTGGGCATTGGATCACTCTGAAAGTCAGTCTCTAGACTATGGTTTTGATGTGATAAGTTGCATATTTGTATATTAAGTCTATCATTTCATGTTGGCCGTCTTGTTGGTTTGTAACACGATTTTATGTTTGCTTGTGTATTTCAAGATACGTTCAAGTCAAAATATCGACAAACCGAGTTATTTCACCACGAACAGCATTATAAGTAGCAAACAAAGAGAAAGGCCATTGCAATGCAATATAATACATAGCAAAACTTCATTCACTTTTTCTCTTTATGCCATAAAATCTTCAACGTCAGCCAGCTCTTCCTTTCCTTTCACCATGGCTCCAGGCTGCTAGTTCTCCACGGGGTGTCCTCTTTGCTGGCTCGGTGGCTCACGCTGATTGGCCCGCTAAGATCTTGTCAGCGGGCATGCTAAGAGAGTCTGGACCCGAGGTTAATTTAGCGTCGCGGTGAAGGGGAGGGAACATGGTACAGACCATGCCGATTGATGGGCCGGGTTCATAGCTTGCTTGACGATTCAATTATGGTCAGGATTCACAGTGAATTTAATAAATAACATAGAGAAATGAAATCTCACCAGCGAGTTTGCGGTCCAGAGAATAAAACATTTGATAGACTTTAAACAACGTTGACACCCTCTAGGGAAGTCGCATTAAACCGCTTTCGATCATGAGGAGAGAAGTGGGGTTCATCTCATCCAAGTTCCCTGCTTGACATTTGCCCTCACGAAGTGACATTCAAAGCTTCACCCAACCACCTCGAACTTGTTGACAGCCCCCAATGAGTGTCCTACTGCACAGAAATGGAGAAATTCCAATGCGGGCAGTGCCCTCGTAGCTTCAAGCGACAGGAGCATCTTAGGCGGCACCAAAAGGTCCACGAGACTCATAAACCCTTCGAATGCAACATCTGCCATAAGGGCTTTACTCGCAGGTAAGGTACCCATGTTGTATGACCTGTCACAACTGCTAACCAAGTTATAGTGATATCCTACATAAGCATACCGCTATTCATGACCACCTTACAGCACCCGCCGCGGAGGGACGCGATACTGCTCGACGCAGAGCGTGTTTAGAGTGCGCCAAAGCACGAGAGAAGTGCACCAGGACTACACCATGTCGGAGATGTTCCATCAAATCACTGAGTTGCATTTACCCAGACAACGCGGATAAGCAACCGATCGTGTCCCCCTCAAGGACCGATAATGTGTCACTCGTGCAATCGGGTGGTAGCGTAGGTCTCTCACACAGCGTGCCATCCAACCAGCACCTTTCGATATCACCTCAAGAAGACCCAAATACGCGGTCAAGTCCGTATCTTGAAGATGGAGGAGACACTGCAATGCAACAGGCACAGCCCTTCGAGTATGACCTTGGCCCATGCGATATCGACTGGGACTTTCCGATGAACTGGCTACCGTACAACAACGAGATCGAAACAAACTACTGCTCGATACTTGGTCTTGATAACAGTATACCTTCAACAGGATCTTTGCGACCTTCATGTGGAAATGAGCCAACCCTGAATCAACCAACGTCGAACATGCCTGTCTTCGGTAACACTCCACAAACTATATCTACCGTTGGGTCCATATCTCAAGGGAACGGCGCAGCTGCTTCACCACAGCTAAGCATGTCATCGGATCGCACAATACCCGGTGACCTGTATGCCACGAGCTCGAATGGAGCACGAAGACCTTGCACGGACCGATCGAGGCAATCATTCCCGCCGCTGGGTGTTGTGGGCTGTACCAAGCTATGGTCTGTCTCCCTGGATCCGAGCCTTCATCACGAGAGTAACATCTGGGAGTTTCCCGACTTGGATCACATAACTATCGAGGCCACCGATGGCGTTCGAGATTTTGCACTAACACAAGTGACTTACGGCAAGATATATGACTCTTTTGAGAATACATGTCTGGAAGCCGGCATCTTTGGGAACGAGTTTACGTCTTCTGAGTTTCCTCCCTTGCCAATCATGGATTATTGTATAAAGCTCTTCTTCGAACATTTCAACCCAATATTTCCGCTGGTGCATCCAAACACGACGGATCTCAACGCAAACTGGGTACTGGTCCTAGCGATCTGTGCCGTAGGAAGCCAGTACTCTGCCACCGACGACATCAACGACTGTGTTTTACCGTTCCAGGAGTTCTTGAGGAGAGTGCTGGTTGTCCACTTGCAACTGGAGAATTCAGAAATGGACATTGCGCTGGCGCAGGCTCTTGTTCTGAGTCAAGTAGGACTACTATACTACAGCACAAGTAAGTCTCGGCACATCGGCTATCAACGAGTAGGTGATCTACACAAGGTTATCAATCTCTACCGACGGTCTCATACACAAGTGGCAAGCGACGTGAAAGCTCGTCTCAACCAGCGGGAGACGAATATCCATCAGGAGTGGAAGGCTTGGGTTGAAGACGAAACCTTGAAGAGACTTTGTTACTTTATATGGGTATGTATCGGGCTACTATATACGCGAAGGCTTAAACTAACATTTCCACAGCTATTAGACCGGATGGGCTGCTACTTCTTCGATGATCACCAAGCCTCCACGTTCGATGTACAAGACATTGAACTGCCTCACGATGGGCTATGGTCCCAGACGTGCTCATTAGACTGGTCTAAAGTATACCGACGTGTTGAAGGTAAGTCGCCAACCTGTGGCATAGATGAAGACAACCACTAACCTATCTCAGAAAACCCCTCACTTCTATCCGCTGTCAACACCATCTTTCGTGACCGAACCGCCAAATCCGATCTGGGAGAGTTCTCCCGCATATGTCTTCTCCACGCAGTCTACCAAGAATACTCCGCCGTTAACACCTATTTCAAACGCCCACTCTCGTCATGGATGCCTCAAAACAACCCCGAACGCCAGTCAGAAGATACCAACCTCCTGAACACAGACTCGAATTGGCGAAACGCTGCGCTTGATTGCGTGGATACGCTGCACTGGGCAGCTAATGCAACGATAGCCTCGTTACTAGGGGCTGAGCATCCTACCGTTCTTCACCTACACTTCTCAAGGGTTGTCCTCCTCGTGCCCAGGACGATGCTAATGACTCTGGCAAATTATCTGAAAGCCCCGGAGAGTGAGAGGAAGGTGGCGTCTAATCAGCAAAACGCGTTACAAGCTGAACGGGAGATTTCGCAGTGGGCTCAGCAGGATGTGGTAAGTCGATGAGCATTGGTCAAGAGCGATATTCTAACAAAGGCCTAGTCGAAAGCACGTCTCGCCGCATTGCACTGTGGCTGCTTCCTCTGGCATATTCGCCGCTATTCGAAAATGGCTTTTTACGAGCCGCCCTGCGTATTCTGGGCCATCCTCACACTATGGGCGTATAGCGTGTACTCTTCCAAGTCAAGAAGATCCTCTGGTGAAGAGCGAAGTGGAAGCGTAACCCGCCATGCTTCACCAGACCACAACAAAGCATACTCGGACGATGACAGCCCGACATTCATCAGGTTGGATCGGCCTAACGATGACGAGATGGTACAGCTATTTGTTAGAGCTGGTGTATTGAAGGCATATATAAGTGGTGTTGGAGATATCTATGCCTCTGAAGCGCCAGCCAGGATTCTGAAAGAGGGCAAAAAGATCCTTGAGTCAGTATCACTGGCGTGGGGACGTAGTAGAGAGTATTTGGATCTGCTGAATGCTCTTGGATGAGTGCACTTCTATTGATGAGAGTTATCTATGGTAAAGACGGAAGATACCCATGTGCAATTAACCACTTTTACTTCATTGCCTCTTGGGAAGAGTGATCTCAAATGCGTAAGCCGTTGTGTTGTCCTCATGTTTCATCTTCAGTCTCAAAGAACCATTCTTGACATGGTCAGTCGTGTCCCCCAACTCCTGTGGCCCATCGACATTTTTAAACTTGTCCCCGTCTTTCACGACGAAAGCCAATGTTCTGATCTTGACTTCTCCAGCCTCAGGCAAGCCCGTCAACTCAATAGTCCAGTCGCCAGATCTGGAACGCGTTCCGGCTAGAATACGGACAACGTTGTCGTCGACTGTTGCGTAGACGTCAAGAAAGCTATCCGGTGTGGGTGTGGTTTTCACGCGTTGGCCTGTCATTTGACTGCCATAGTATTTGTATACCTGGTACTCGGCTGTTGGCCAATACCCTTCGCCTTCGATGGCGTATTTGTCGTTTGTAGCATTGGGCTTACATAGAAGACCTTGCACATTTTAGTCTTCTGTATTCTCCAGGCGCGAAAGCACTTACCAGCAAGGAAATCATGCAGGGCTCCTGCGATAGCCCAGTTTCCTCTCAACCCATGGGTATTCTCGCGTTCAAGACCAGCGATCCACCAAGCGCCAGCGGAAGGAACCTGTTCGCCATACACAGCGTACTCGTTGATGTTGACATCCTTTGCCTTCTCAAGTGGAATATCGAACTTGGCCAGTAATTCGTGGAAAGACTTCATCGATCCAGCCATGGTATCACAGTCATTGCCGCTCTCCATATGCCATGACCACTGATCAGGAAGAGTGTCATTCTTGATACACTCTGTGAGGAAGTCTGTCCACCACTCATGAGTTGTTGTGGGGATGGCAGATATGCTTGGTCCTGCTATTCTCATTGATGGGAATACCTCCCTCCAGTATAGTCAGTACATATACCTACGATAATAGGTATGAAGCTGTACTTACTTGACCTTCTTGAAAGTACGAGACCATAGCGCAAGCCACTGTTCCTTGGACGCACCCCAGAAAAAGCTCAAATCAGGCTCATTCCAGATATCAATAACAAGGCCATCCTTCATTTCCGAGTCCTGGACGTCCTTTAAAGTCTCATCAAGAAAGGCATCCCAGCGTGTCCAGTCATCGTTGTCACCAGGGTACTCAAACTTCTCCGATTGACCACCATCAGCACCCCAAACTGCAGGAAGCAGGTAGATAAAATCTCCTCCATGCTTACGGGCTGTCCTGTAATTGCTTAAGGCTGATGCAAAGCGAGCCTGTAGGAAGGTCAGTACACGAAGACTTGCGCTTGAGACGGAACTTGCCTTGTAGTCCTCGAAGCTGACGGCGTAGCCCTTGGTGTCGGGGAGTTGAGACCCTCCTCCACGACCGTAATTGAAGCCAATGTCTTTGTAGAAGTGGTCGGGTATTTGGTCAGACTTATCTGGTATACCGTACAGAATACCGGAAGCAAGGTGCTTAGGTAGGCCAGTCGTAATGCTCACATCAACAGTCGCAACACCAACAGCAGGGCCCTTGGCTTTGGCCTGCTCATCAGGCAGGCCTCGCAACATAGACATGTAATCCTCAGGCATCTTGTCAATTCAACAATGCAGTATCTGGTAGGGTTACTCTGAGATGTTTGCTAACGTAGGTACCTAGTTTATAGTTCATGCTCAAGGTCGCGTGTTTAAGCCACTAGATGGGCTAACCCGCCGCGGGGTTCCCGGTGGGATTTCCGGTGGGAGAGAGTCGAGGATTGGCGCGTTTGGTTCTTCAACTTCCCCCGCAAACAAGACCCAGGCTTTTGGGAATTTTTCCCTGTTCCCCATGGGGTGAATCCCTGTCGATAATCATCATATCGAGTTTAATACTTAAGCTACCGTGAAGCCGCATGGAGTTGGCTTTGATCTTCCCCATGCTCATCAAGAGTTGTCTCATCCATTGACTCTCATCTTTACTCAATTCAACATGGCGGCTGAAAAGACTCCCAGTATCAATCATGTCGAAGACGAGATTATCTCCGACTCGAAAGATTGGAGTCATGTTCAAGGTCAACAGGGCGCTGACATTGATCGCAACATGTCACTCTGGGAAGCCTGCAAGGCCTACCCAGGCGCCATAACCTGGTCATTCCTCCTGTCATCCTCTATTATCATGGAAGGTTATGACATCGTCCTCATCGGCAACCTTATGGCTCAGCCTGCCTTTCAGAAGAAGTACGGCGACTGGTACGGAGATAAACTCGGTTATCAGATCTCTGGACCTTGGCAGTCTGGTCTTGGCAACGCCACGGCTATTGGAACTATCATAGGCGCTTTCGCCAACGGCTGGCTTACACAGCGGTTCGGATACAGACGCACTTTGGTTGCATCACTTGTAGCCATTACCGGATTCATCTTCATCACTTTCTTCGCCCACAACCTGCCCATGCTGCTCGTTGGTTCTACCCTCTGCGGTCTGCCGTGGGGTGTCTTTGCAACTATGGCCCCAGCTTACGCATCCGAGATATGTCCCATGGCGCTTCGCGGATATCTTGCAAACTACGTCTGTCTCTGCTGGGCTCTTGGTCAACTCCTCGCCGCTGGTGTGCTGTTTAGTTTCTCTGACAATACTACTGAGTGGGCCTACCGTCTTCCCTTCGGTATCCAATGGGTCTGGCCCATCCCCCTTCTCATCATCCTGTGGTTTACGCCCGAGTCGCCATACTGGCTTGCTCGAAAGAACCGACTTGATGACGCGAAGAACGTCCTTCGACGAATTTCTGCCAAGGGTCAAAAGACCGACGAGGATCTCGATAAGCAACTTGCTATGATCGTTCACACTAACAAGATCGAGAGTGAACACACCAGTGGATCTAGCTACCTTGACTGCTTCAAGGGCATCAACCTTCGCCGCACTGAGATTGTCAGTCTTGTCTTTGTAGCGCAGAATACTACCGGCGTCGGTATCGGTGGCACACCAACCTACTTCTTCGTCCAAGCCGGCGTCGATCCCAAGAACTCCTTTAAATTTGCGACTGGTGCTCTCGGTCTCGCATCTGTCGGTGTCATTATCTCTTGGGCTCTCATCTACCGCATTGGTCGCCGAACCTTATACGTCTGGTCATGTGGTATCTGCTGTCTCCTCATGCTTCTCATCGGTATCCTGGCTAGTGTTCCCCAGTCTCAGGCTGTGAGCTTCGGCCAAGCTGGGGTTGTTCTGATCTGGGAAATTGTTTTTTATGCGACTATCGGGCCTGTTTGCTACGCTATCATCGGCGAGATCCCAGCTGTGAATGTTCGCAGCAAGAGTATCTGTTTGGCTCGTATTGCCTACTACATCTCTCAGATTCTAAACAACACTTATGGCCCCTACATGATTAATCCTACTGAGGGTGATTGGAAGGGAAAAGTCGGGTATTTTTGGGCTGGACTTTCACTCTTGACTTTTATCTGGGCTTACTTCCGTCTTCCGGAAACCAAGGTGAGCGATCTCTGACTTCTTTTGTGAAACATCTTCTAACTTAATATAGGGCAGAACCTTTGAGGAGATTGATATCCTTTTCGCCAACAAGACATCTGCTAGAAAGTTTGCACAGATCAAGGTTGATGCCTATGCTGAGGACTCTGAGAATCGCATTGTCAAAGAAACCAGTGTCTGAAGTATTTTTCACAGTAGGAAAAGATTAGGATGTTGGAAATTTCAGTTTCTGTGAAATTCGTAGTCTTTTATGGTAGTAGTAATCAACAAGGAGATTTAAGAGCTCTTCAACGTTGAATATGCAAGGTCCCTTGGAGTGTTCACTCAACTCCTCTCAAAGCAGCCCACTCCTGCTCCAACATGCCATAATTAATTACATCATACCACTTGCGATCCAGATAGTACGCTTCCCTTTCCCTTCCTTCCTCTTTAAATCCCAACTTAGTATAAACATGCTGCGCCCGGGTATTAAACCCAACAGTACCCAAAGCCACACGGTGATATCCGCCAAACCTAAACGCCCAGTCCAGCGCCCAATTGATAGCTTCACTTCCATAGCCTTTGTTATTGTATGGGGTGCTGAGGTTTATGCCCAGGGATGTCTGTCTGTGATGCTTGTGGGCATCTGGGGTACCACCCCAGCCTAGAAGGACAAAGCCAATGGGTACGGGGTCGGAGGAATCGATGCCTTGAGCTTTAGCTTCGGATGGAGAGAGGCAGACCATTACACAGAAAGTGCATTTTTGCAGCTTGTCCGTGAGGTCTTCTGCGCTTTTCCTGCTTTTGGGGCGGATGAGAGAGGGCCCTGCTAGAACGGCGTTGAGAGGGTCACTTTCGTGATACTTGAAGAGGTAGTCTATGTCTTTGTCATTGTTCTCTAAGGCTCTGTAGATGAGCCTTTCTGAGCAGTAAGCATTTGCGATACTTTCGGCGTTCATCATGACAAATAGCTGATGGGAGGATTCTATGGAGTGGTTTGTTGGCATACCTCTATGTTTATATACAATCGCCAGTCTACAGTTTCTAGTGACACACTACCAGTAGCTCAAAGATCAGAGCTACGATGGCGCGGCTATACGGCAATGATGCTGATCACCACCTTCCTAATCAGGAAATTCCGGATGACTCATTTGATAACAGGGTCGCTCTATTCCCAAGGACAGTATCCGGGAAAAGTTATCAATCATCCTGCAGGATCAATGGAATTTGCCAAAATCCTTTGGACTTACCAAGGTTGGCTTCGATCTTACAAGCAGCATCTCTTCGTCTTTTGACAAGAGCATGTTCATAGTCAATATACGCAAAAGCACCCTTAACACAACAGCAGATTCAGATCACCAATACATTGATTTACCAATATCAAGGTTAGGAGTAATATTATAGGGTATAAAATACTAAGATTATAATAGATACCATCGGTAGTGCGTCTTTCGTCCTTCATTACCATCATTATTATCATCACCACCATAATAATAATAATAAAAGGTTTATTGCTACAATCTGGGACGGTACCAACGGGGACATACATGTCTTTCATCTGTTCTTCGTAAAGATCCTCCGACATTGTATATTCATCGGACATACTCTCAAGGAGAACAAAACGAGCTTTCACTCCAGCCGCAATCCGCTGAGGTGTTTTCGGGATTCTGATAATCTTGACCATCCCGGTTCTAACCATGTGTCTGACATAATCTTCGTAACCGTTTCTCTGCCATACGGTGTCTCGAATAGTGACGAGTATAAGGCCCTTGTGTTTTGTGAGTCGGTGCAAGTCTAGAAAAGCTTCTCGCGCGACGTGTCCTTGTGTCATAGTGCCGACACAGATCACAGCGTCATATTTCAATTCAGGTAGCGTAGCAAAGCCGCTGAGGTCGATCGACGAAAGGGATCTGTAAACGTCCGTTCGTTCAGCGATATCACGCATTCTATCACTGATATCGCATCCGTCGATGGTTTTTACGCCGAGCTTGCGTAGTTCTTGGCCAACGAGGCCCGTTCCATATCCGGCGTCAAAGATCTCTGCCTCCGAGACTTCCATCCGAGAACTGAGATGCTCAACTAACATCTTAGCAGCCAATCTGGGAGCTACGTATCCTTCATTTTCGACATCTTGGTTGTAGGTATCAGCCTATTCGTCGTAGATCTCGCGCAACTCTTCGACATCTTCTGATTCTAGAGAACTCTCGAGGAAGGACATGATGGATTCGATGATGGATTGCTTCGTAATTATTCTATAATGCGATTTGGTTTCACAGATGAACTTATGATCAGCGGGAACCTCTCTCTTATGGCTTACAGGTGTAGTGTCGATCGCTAGCAGATGACGTAGCGGGCTGAGACACATGACGCGGAACAGAATAAGATTCCAAACCTTCAACATCACCAAGAGCGTGAACATGAAATCTATGTCGATCAATGGGCCCCGAGAGTCGCTAGAATTCCTAGTCCTAGTCCCGATCCCAATCTTTTTTGTGTTTCTGTGATCAAGTGCTTGCTGGAATGCCAACTCCCAACTGAGCCCGTCTGGAGCGCTTGATTAATTCTTTACCATTAGCTACTGTAAAATGCTATACCCCTAACAAATAGCTCACTTATTCACTGTCATAACTTTCAACCAACAATGCGGACCGCGGCATGTTCAGTCCATATCTCGCATTCATTTTTGCCAACTCTGCCATGAAACCAGGTACACCACCAGGAATATCCTTCTCGTACCAAATCTTTGCATCGCCCATTGCCATTGCCGCTTCATGCATTTCTGCCAAGTCTCTGCTGTCCCAAATTCCTTCCCTTCTGTTTAGATTCCTTAGGAGATTTAGTGCGCGCTCGACTTGGTGTGGTTCGGTGCAGCACCACAATAAGAAGGATAGGCTGGAGATCAAATCACCGTCTAGGGAGAAAGTTCTCTGGCCAGGGACGATAAGCCGATGTGCGAATGCTTCTGCGGCAGTTAGATATGTTTCCACTGTCTCTGGGTCCGGTTCGGAATCGTCTTCTAGTTCGAGTGACATGCTCATCCTCCAAAATGCCTGCTGCATGTTGAGGTACAGCAGCTGTGGCGATGTCCACTCTTGGTACTCCCACATGGAAATATAGTTCTTGGTCATGTCGAATCGCCTGCTCCAGTGATTGAACTTTTCGTCTAGTCGATTCCAAGATGCTTCGATGCGGGCTTTTGTAACCACATCCATATCTCTGAAGAAGGTACTTCCTGGAGAGCCACATCCCTCTTCGGAAGTCATTTCAGCCATTACCTCCACGGTCTCAACATCTAGTCTTCGCAGCGCGCTGGCTGCCTCGTCGAGATCTTT
Organism: Fusarium coffeatum; assembly: GCF_003316985.1. Lineage (NCBI taxonomy): Eukaryota > Fungi > Ascomycota > Sordariomycetes > Hypocreales > Nectriaceae > Fusarium > Fusarium coffeatum. The sequence continues at coordinate 147,338 of NW_022157941.1, read as the reverse complement.
GAAAGGTGTTTCGGAAACGTCGTCGCTGGACAAAAGCGCAAAGTATCCTGTTCGTATGTCGGGAATGATGGTGTCTTCTATAAAGGCTGAAGCTTCGCATCCTAGACTCGAAAACATATCTAGAAGTTTACCGGCTATCCTTGCTTCGTATGCGTTTGTCACCAAGCTTGGTGAGGATAGAAGACGTGTTCCAGCACGGATGTGACGAATTGACTCAGCATATCGACCAGTGATACCCTCAAACGCAACAAACAATAAGCAGCAAACTAGAGTACACTGAATATCGAAAGGTGAGTTGAGTGACATGTGAGGTATGATGTTGGCAATGGCTTTGTTGTACTGTTGCATAGCCAAGCCTTTCAGCTGCTGGAGTGGAGAGCAGGTCTCAGGCCCCGCCATATAAAAGCGATGCGCTGCACCCACGGCAATGATAGCATGCCTGATAGGTTCGCATTGATGGGCTAGAGGTAAGACGACAGTGAGGTAAAAGTTGGATTGACCTGGGGCGCAGGTGAGTTGTGTTGATGTCCAGTGGTGGAAATGGTGGAAATAGCAGCTTTCGATGGATGTATCCCCGAGGCTAGGATTAAAGACGGATAAAGGATATGGAGTTGAAGGCACAGTAACAGCAACAGCAGCGCGCTGTTGGAGCTGGGCTTTGTCGGGTGTCGCATAACCATCGCATTTAACGCGGCCATCGCGACAACGACGACACGTTGGCTTCTCCTCGTCGCACTTTAGATGTCTGACTCTACAATGGGTTAGAATGGTACGCTGCTGCCTTGGTCATAGGTCACACATACTTGCTGTAAGATGGAGAAAGCAATTATTAGCCACCAAGTTTACAAGCGAATAAGAAAGCGAGGAGACGGATATAATGATTTACGGCGTATGGGTATGGGGGACAAGCAAGCAAGACATGGACATACCAGGTTAGACAGCCGGTGCGGACTTTGGGCTTTGAAGCACGCTGCCATTTTGGTTTCTTGGGCAGAATAACAAGCTTCTTTTGGTCAACTGCTTTCATTTTGAATTGCAACAAATCAACTGGGAAAAAGAGAGGCGGTCGAGATGGATGGAGTCAAAGAAAGTTATTCTGTTTGGACAAAAGCCAAAGCCAACACCAAGAGCAAAATACCTTAAAAGATCTGCCATTCAGAATTCAGGGGGGGCGAAGCTGAGACGCTAGGAGATGCCGAATCCCTGTTTATACGGTGCAGCCAATGGAAACTCATACTAACGGCATGAAACTGGGTCCAATGCACCGACACTTTTTGTGTCATACCGAAACTCAATTCTAGCGCTTCTTGGTGTTTTGAAGGTCCGAAAGTCCGCCCAAAGTCCCTTCTTGACAGGTGAAAAAGCAGCACATGTTTGAGGCTGTGTTTCAAATTACACAAATTAAAACCATACTAACGCTAAGCAGTAGCCAAGTAGCCCTATGGAGATCTCTTATTATCCCGAAGGGGGGTTGCAGCCTCGAATTCAGCGGCCAACACGAGGCATATCCCCTCGCTTCGCGTAATTAGAGGCAACGTAATCTCATCCTAACTAGGCAAATGGTCCTGGCTTTCTGTACGAAATCTAGACCATTCTAATTGTCTGATCTGACAAGGCGTTCTTACACACATATAATATCTCGTCTTCGGCAATCCTCTGCCGACCTGCCAAGGATTGAGGACGTAATCTCCCCGGATTCGTTCCTGATCGCCGATAGGGCTCAGAAATCATTGAGCTAGTGATGCTAATGTCTTCAGAATTGAAGTTCCCGTTGGTGTTCCTGCACTTGAGGTCCACTCTTGCTGCGACTTCCTCGTATGATCTGTTTGAGTGTAAGTGCAGGCAGACAAGAAAGGTAGGTAAATAACGATCAAGACAGGCTCTCTGTTGCTGTCTACGCGTTGAGGCAACCATTTCCATGCTATCAACGTATGCCCCGATACGATATCCAACACATCCTCTCATGGTAGTGATATCATGAATGCCGATCTTGCTTTGTGTCGCTAAAGGCCCACTATTGCCATCAAATGCGAACCCACTATCCTCGGCTCCTCAACGGGGCGGAGGCTTCGAGAACGAATTATCAGATCTTCGGTATAACGGCGGATATAGTGCACAAAAAGGAACTAGATCCCGATGGTAAGAGGGAAATAGCGTGGATATACCCAGTCCTCGGGCCGATACCTCTTCCACGCAGTAGACTTGGCTCAAAATGCAGCGAACCTGCTTTGTACGTATGTATATCTAGCAATACAAGACTTGTCGAAGCCTTATTCACTTGATTCTATGGAATATACCTATTTTTGAGACTTTCTGTGGTCATTCAGGACTTGGATCGAAGAAGGATACATGCGACATTGTCCACCCTGGACCTTACATGATAGGTTTGGGGGCGTCATGGCAGTCATCATCGGTGGATGGCAGGACGGGGCAGCACATTATGGGTAAACAATTTGATCTTTACTACTAACTCTAATGCAATTACAAATACCGCCCTAGACATCAAAAGCAATCTTTTTTCGCGCAGATAAACATCTCCCCAACTTTTACCAGGCCAAAACCTCTTGCAACCCTCCACAAGACAAGCTCGAACAAAGCTCCTCATCCTCCTGGTTCTTCTTCGCAGCCTCTCCCTCAGGCAACCTCTGTCTCGCTGGCCAGATTTGTCGTCCAGCTGCCTTCTCAAGCTTGACGTGCTCATGAATAGCATCGCGATGACCATCCTGGAACGAAAGCGGGCCGTGTTCAAGTCGAGGGTGAAGCTCACCACTGATAAAAACACCAGCTTCCAAGTTCTTCTGTGCGCCGATGCAGAGGTCTTTGTCTTCCGAGACTACGCGTGCGTACAGTTCGGAGGCAGCACGGAAGTCTTCATCAGAGGACTTGATGTTGCGGAAGATTTGGTAGCTCATTGAGGAGTGGGTTGCTGATGTGGGGACGAAACGTTGGATCATCATGAAATGGGGTCTGTGTTGAGTTAGAAAATGTATTCTATATCGGTAGGATGAAGACTTACAGAACAACGACCGAGGCGTTGGGGTAGAAATATGTGCTCGCGAGTTGAAAACCAGCCTTCTTCTGCTCCTCGGTCTGAACGCTCGAATGTTGGATCCATTGCTTGTCAGTATCGCACTTCATCTTTCCAAGGTCTGCAAGCGTAGGAAGATCAGGATGCGTCGTGGGGCAGTGGTAGCACTCGTTGAAGTTATCGGCCAAGATCTTCCAGTTGTAGTTACCCTCCATGCTGTACTCATGGTCCAGCTGATAGTCCTCAAAGTTGGTATTCGCGAGTCTGTCCTGTTGATCAATGGCGTCGAAGTACTTGGCCCAAGGCTCCGGGTTATCAGAGCTGTCGAGGTTGACCCAGATGAAGCCATAGCCATCAAGCTTGAGATGGATCTTGAAAAGACCGTTCTTGCTCTTGTCGAAACCATCGAGAACGTCATAGTTGGGCGCCTTGGCAAGGTTGCCGCTCAGACCGTAAGACCAACCGTGGTACTTGCAGGCAAAGATGGACGCGTTGCCTTGAGTTCCACCTTGGACAACTGGGAAAGCTCGGTGACGGCAGACGTTGTGAAAGGCGTTCAAGCCACCCTTTCTGTCACGGGTAACAACGAACTCGTAGCCTGTAACGTTGAACTTGAGCCAATCTCCTGCTTTGGCGAGTCTGTTCTGATGTGTGACAAGAAGCCACTTCTTGGAGAAGACAGCGCGCCTCTCGAGCTCGAACATCTCGGGAGAAGTGTACCATGTTGAAGGAAGGGCTCGAACGGGTGTCCTGTGACTTTCATCCGTGAAGTTATCACTCTCGATGTGAAGCTTGAGCTTGTTCATTGTGCTTGTTGGTGGCTGTTGTTGATAGAAATTGTTGATTGTTCTTTGTGATATTCGATGGAAAGTCTTCAGGTGTTGATGTATTGGGAAGCTTGTTTGCTGGACCTGACGGGAGTGGCAGACAGATTCTTATAGACAATGGCTAGTTCCCCTCAACGGCCCAGGCCAGCAAGCCATGAGATAAGTGCCGACTCTTAGCCCAACCGTCTCCTCTCGGATATCGATCCCAGGAGCTTCCATTCCGTATCTCGGCCCCAGTATCGTGATGGTGTGAGGTCGAGCTTATCAGCCCCGGTCGTGTGACTGAAGATCACCCCCAAGGCCAAAGACAAACAAAGGGTCACGATTCCAATCGTACATACCCCATTGGCTCGTACCTACATCAAGCGAGGGGTCTGCACGCCACTGAGATATCGGTATTCGGTCCCATCAGGTTTAGACTCTGTTTCCCCAGGTTGTCAAGCCGCATCTGGTAATTACTAACAGCTTTGTGTTCTGTGATTGGCTGCTCGGGTTTTGGAGCCGAGGGGTCAAGCTCACCTGGGAATGGAACCCGACGGAGCCGAGATCAGTCGGATGTGACGCGCTGGTGATTTGAGCTTATCGATGACACTCGCTTTTCCAAAAATGGTAATAGGAGGGCAGACTGTGCATATGGAAGCTATCGTGGCATTCTTCTTGCGAAGGGAGAGTTTGGACTGACGGTCAGGTGCATCGGGTCGTCGGGTTCTGCACTTGACGTGAACGGGTTCTATGCCGTTATGTCCGTCTTAAGTGCTACGATAACGGATCGTACTATCATTTTATTCGATACTCGTTCTGCAAACCCGGGGTTGAACATGCAAACCCGGGGTAGAATGTTCAAGTGCCGATGTTCCTGCAGCCTTTTCGGTGAGCGGTGACAGAAGAAGAATTGAGTTTGTGGGTGTGTGTCCCGAAGGTGAGCTAGAAGCCTAGAACTGGCCATGTCATCTTGACCTAGTGAATGACAACCAGTCGCATCATACATTGAAAGCTCAGCTGAGACAACAGACAAGACTGCAATGCGAACGACCCCCCAGCCCAGCATATCGGTGTCACCTCTCTTTGCTGCCCCCGATTACACTCTGGAGCCGACATCGGGATTGAAGCCGACGAATCTCTCTCTTATCTTTGTAATCTCTGACAACAACAGCGGTGTTTCCCGTTTCAACAATCACCCAAACGCCACAACCGGTATCAAGAGCTTCTACCGGATCTTCTTAAACAACTTGGAAACCATCCCGTTTTAGTATCTTGGCATCGCGTGAAGCTGTTAAACCGGCCACACGTAGCTTAGAGCTTAAACGTGCTTCAAGCCACCATTGTAAGCAACAAGCTTTTGATATGTGGAGAATTGTTACAGGAGGTGTTCTATGTGGCGTTGAACCCATGATCAATCGACAAAGATAAGACCACACGGTCTTCCGGTGCATTCATTTCTCCCCTCCTTCAGCTTGACGTTACCCCGCATCATTCTTGACCATTCGGTGATGGTGAAATTGTGACTTGTTGTGCAATGATGAGAGGTTTACTACAGATGTAACTTTGCGGTCTTTCTTGTGGCAACATCTCCGATAACACGAAGGCTTGCCTGAGATTCCAACCTTCTTTCAGGGATATCCTCCTGAACAGTCTACTGAATATTTCCACTACATATATTGCTCCTCAAACTACATATTGTCTCCAGCTGAGCCTGTGGAGGCCCATATAGGGTGATGATGGAACACCGCAGCCTTGAGCAACCGTGCCGCATACCTACTAGGAGGAAAAGCAATAGCAAGAATTAGACGTAGCATTTTTAGACCTGTCAACATATATATATCCCGAGCTTGAATTCAGCCTTCCACGGAAACTGACTTCTCTTTCGTTCCGGGTTCTCTGCGCACCTTTCCCGCATTCGTGCCTTTACTCTGACTTATGTACCATGCACTATTGTGTCCTAAATACTCTTGTGACACTGTGGTATGATATTTGTTATCGCACTAACACTAGCCCTGCTTTAAACACAAAGAGACAGCCGTTTACTCGATGTTCTCTGGGGTGAGATATTTGGAGCGAAGTTGTTTCTCCATACAATGAATAGTGCTTCAGTTCCACGGCTTTTTAATTTTCATGACTAGTGGATAACAATCATCAAAGTAAATATTTGTCTAACTTCTGTCCGTCATGTGGCAGTTATACTATGTCTCACATATACGCTTTTCCCATCACTACTCCGCTCCATATCCGTCAGTTCTGTTGAATCACCTGCGCGGATCTCAGTAACCAAGCCAATCTCGTCATCCCTGACTCCCCATTTCTGATAAGCTGATGGTGGATGTCTAGTTCTTTGTGTGTTATTGTTTCCTATTGTTTGGACGTAACCACTGGATGGGCCTGATGGGCCTGACGATGGCACGGGTGACTTGCTGCGTCCGATGAATCTTCGAAGACCTGGGAGACAAACGACTATGACGCCTGTAGCCATTTCGGCGGTAGACAGGATATCTGATATTCTGTTAGACTCCGCAGATGATGGGTGGTGCTTTGGATTGACATACTGCCGGACTCGTCTTCGAGTTCAAAATCTGTCGCATTGTAGGCGACAAATCTTGCAAGACTAACGGAAAGTGTGATGGCGCCGAGTGAGAATACACCGATGAGAGCCAGCTTTTGCTCTTTACGGAGTGAAATATGCTTCAAAAGGAAGAATGGATACAGAAATGCAACCAGGTCTGTGGACCAGTTTAGAACCCACTGCACGACGAAAGCAGTATACGAGTTCCACACCGACTTGAGCTGGTTAGGGATAGACCTGAAAATGTTAGTTTTAAATATGCGATGCTTGAATGCAGAGTCGTACCAGTTGTCAGAGATAGGTTGGCAAATCAAAGTGTCCAGAAGTATTGTAGCCACCAAAGAACAACATAGGTAAACCGAAACTCCCATTAATGCATTCCTCAATCGTCCCATAATCCTTGGTATCAAACTCCAGTAAAATAACGTGATCGAAAGTTTGGGGAAGTAAATGCCGATGTCGAAGAAATACTGTGCCACAAAGACGATCTATCTTCGAGTTAGCCGCTCGCTCATCGCGTCACTGACGTCTTGGTATACCTTTAGGTATTCTACCGATTCGACAATAAGCTCCTTGGTTTGGGCGGGGTTGTCGATAAGGATTTGGAGGGCCATTGTCGAGCAGATGAACCATCCCAGGGTGAACACCCAGCCAGCCCATGCGAGCACATCGGCAAGGGCCCAAACGGACTGTTGGGCGAGGATACGTGCCCAGCCACGAAGCACAAGAGTTATGAACGCCAAGCCGAGAAGGATTGCTTGAATAGCCTGGTAAATGTTAGCACAAGGGTAGCTTGCGGGATGTAGTGACGACGTACAATCGAAGCCGAGATGCTAACCATGGCGAAGCGTCTACCGAGGGCGGACCGCCCTCCCAACCTTGTAAAGAAACGAGCGAAAAGGAAGGAATCAACAAAACAGGAAAAAGGCAATGTTGCAGAATCAAGGGAATTAAAAAGAAAATCTGGAAAACATGTCAGGCCCCAGGGAGATGATCAACCGAGTACGCGTATAATTAATGCTTCTTGATCCTGACCCTGGCAAACTTTAAGTTTTTCGGTTCTTGATTGATGCTTGTTAACCAGAAGGATCGCTAGTCTGTGACCAAGCTCAGCCACAGCTGCTGCTAGCTTCGCTGCGATGGTTCCCTTCGGGAAGGTGGCCACTCTGTTAAAGAAGCTTATCAGGTGGATTGACGTGAGGGACTCCCTTATCCCAATTGAGGAGTTGTTGGTCAACCGGGCGCCAGGGGTCGCATTGTTGTTTTGCTGCATTGTGTTCGCCAAGGAATGAAGTCGCCCATGAAGCCTCAAAAGGCTGAAACCGAGACACCTCTATATGTAGATCAACAATTGGATTGTACAGATGCTGCGTTACAAAGAGACGTCGCTACTCTGCCGGGTCAATCAAGAAGAATGTTTCGAGATGTCCCATGCGTCACCACGTGTGATCAGCGTTGCGCTCGGAGGCTTTGGTCCTCGGCACCTAACAAAGCTTTCAGCTGGAACGAAACTACCCAGTGACATAACTGTGGCTTTGCAATTTTTACTTGAGCAACTGTTTTGGGAGCTGGCGCCGGTGCTAGAGCTAAGACATTGCTACAGTACAGACACTAAATTGCAGCCCCGAATTGGACTGTTAACCTAAAACGCATTAGAGTTGATAGCGCCAAGAGAACCCTGCGAGCATCTCATTGGGGCGAGAAACTTCATCAAAGACCAGTCTCGGCCCGTCAACTCGGCTGAGGGTAATTAGTGCGTTGATCTGTCCTCCCCTTTTATGAAAACGGCATGTGCTTAATGAAATGAAACAATTAAGCTTTTCACCAGCTCCATACAGGCCCCAATAGATATGTCACAATTAGTTTAACGGTAGTTTGACCTTCCTCATTCCACTCACGATGGATTATTCTTCCGTAATTAGTATGTCCTCGGTGAAACGCCCTGAGGCTAGTGGTGACGCGAGGGATCTGCGGAAATGCGATCCAGTGTTCCGCGGTGGGCGTTGATGATCTTCCTGACCCTTACGCAATTAGCCAGTGGGACTGGGGAAGCGTTCCGTCCACATCAGCGCACTACAGACAGTGGCACGGGCACCAGAACTCACTATTGATGCCGGAACTCTCCGGAGACGGAAATGAAGTAGGTTTCTGAAGTACCTCTTTGGTCTGTTGTGAGATGGGTTACCCATGAAGAAATGCACAACCAACAGGATTCTGGAAAGGACATCCAGGCACGATCTAGATAAATGATCCAAAAGCATCTGATAACCGGCTTTGCATCGGGAATTGTGGGAATATATGCAAGGTCTCTTATCTTCCTGGATCACAATTCTTTAGCTCCTCTGTTTCTATTGTCTCGTCGAATAGATACGACACAGACAATCTATACTAGTAACCTTCGACGAATTTCCCCAACTCTATACGCCTATCATGCATATCGTGTCGGACGACGTCCCATCCACAAGTGGCTCCCTCATCAATAGGCCTTCTTCACTTTACCATTAAGCACGTCCTTGATAAAGTCCTCCAAGCTCTGACCCTTAAGATTAGGATACAAATCTTTAGCGAGAACATATCCAAGATACTCGGCCTTCTCGGGTGTGTTATCACCACGAACACCCCATGACATCCAATATTCCAGGATGCCTCTGTTCTGCGATAGCTCATCGGTCTTGAACTGTGCCAACTGTGATTCAAGCATTTCCTTGGTCATCTGCAATCGCATTGTCAGCTTTCGCTACTACGCACTCAGGTGGGCTCTTACCTCAGTACGCTCTGGCTTCTCGCCAGTAATCTTCTCGACCAGTTCGAAAACTTCCTGCTGCGACTTGGTCTCTGTGTTTGCAAAGACTCTCTTGTTGATCGTGCGAGGGTCGTTGATTATAACTGCCACGTATTTTCCAATGTCGTTTAGGTTGGTGAGTGCAGAGGGATTGTTACCTCCGCCAATTATGTTGTTGTTTGCAAATGTGAGGTAGTCGTCAAACTTTCCAGATGGGACGCGGGGAAGGGCGATCTGGTACCACCATCCGACGTTGATGACGGTGTATGGGAGATAAATTCGCTGAATGTGGTCAAGAATCTCTTCTTTCTGAAATACATCATTAGTTGGATAAGATTTACAAGATCATGGAAGACTTACGACATCATGAAGTCTCATGATTCCTCGAGGCGCGTTAGTGCCAAAGAAACAGGGTACATATCGCTTGACGCCAGCTTCCTTGGCTGCAGTCGAGAGAGGGATCTCATCAAACAGTGACTCAAAGTAGATAGCCGAGATCACAACATCGATGCCCTTCAAAGCAGAGACGAGCTCATGTTGACTGCCCTGAAGGTCGACAGCGACAATTTTGATACCCTTCTCTTTCAAAGCAACAGTAGCTGGCTTCTCAATCGAGCTTGGTCGAACCAGTGCCGTAATATCCTATTCGTTGTCAGCGCTTATGTCAGCCAAGAAAAAGCTTGTCATAAGCAACGTACAAACTGAGTCTCAGATTCCAAGAGGCCATTCACAATGGATCCTCCGGTAGCTCCAGTAGCTCCTACAATTGCGACCTTCATTTTCATTCGTTTCTGATGATGTATTTTGATAGATTCAATGTTCCAAAGAACAGAGGGGCTATTAATACTACGTCATGTTAAACTCCGCAAACTCCGCAGTTTAATAATTGCCGACATGCCTCCACCGGAGCGGGCTTCATATTAGTGCCGCATCACGGATTTAGCGGGACTTGGCCCAGTTACAGCTTATAAACACGGGGACACGGGGACCTCAAATAAAAGGTATTGTAATCATGCTCAGTCAATCAACGGACGACCGTGGAGTGTAGGAGAATAGTGCATTCAGATCAAAGTTTTACTAGTCCATGGTCTCTGTCCAACGGGTTGAATAAGCACGCTCGGGATCATGATCATGATAGCTGAGGTCTTGCTCAGCTAAGGTACACTCGTGAAGCTTCATGACTCCAATGGTTGTACAAGAGGTCAGATGAGCACCGCATAATAATAAAAAATGGAAAGAATACTATATTATCAGTAGGCGATGTGTTAATCGTGTCTTCCAATCGCCGGGTCATACCGAGTCCTCTCGTAACACAGGTGTGAAAAGTCCTTGAGACGTCTAGTTCGAAAGATCAATTCAAGTCCATTGCACAAAGAACTACCTCATAAAAAAAGTGCAAAACAAAAGCAGTGCGGGGTTGCCATGTAAGTACTGCGACGGCTATGGAGTATGTTTCTTTTAATATCGCATAAGGTTGATGTTGAAATGGCATGATCTCAAAATGCGGCTCCGCCGACGTGTAGAGAGCCCTGGAGCGGCAGCTAATTTTAGTGGTCTCGGTGACATGGCCAAGTCCTTCGAGAAAGGTCAGTAAATAAAACATGTCGCGCATTTGCAGTATCAGACTGTCTCAAACACGTATACTTTACAGTTCAATCCTACGATAAAAATTAATATGAGCAAACATCAAGCCCTATCGGCTCCGCGGAAAGCAACGCATCATGAGGTCTAATTTGGATCCTCGCAGTTCTCGGTGAGCCCGTATGTCCGCCATCCTCGTGCGTTGCGTTGTCAATGACATAATTCTCTGCAATACCTATACAGCACATGCAGGAAATTTGCAATCATGCCACTTCAATTGGCGCGTGAATAAACATAGATTAGCGATTCCAGGTTCAGAATTAGGTGCAGTGCAGTCTTGACATCCCCACGGAGAGCTGGGCAAGACTGGGGTAATTGACTGGCTCGCGAAAACCCGGAGTGAAATGATCTGATTTCCGAGTAATTATCGCGACGCCAAGGGGAAACATTGAGTACATAATAGAGGACATCAGCTGTTTGTGGCTTTTATTTGTTTTATTTATCATAGCATTGTTACAGTCGCAGAGAATGGCGAGGTTCAATTGAACAACTGCGTTGGACGCGACCGAACAAGAGATCTGAGGCGCTCGGATACAGAGATTGAAACAGGCCGAGATGCTATCTGTAAATAATCTTGCTTCACAAAGGCCTGATCTCAACTGCGAAACCAAATGGTTCTATCCCCCGCGCCTCAATCTAAGACGTTGATCTGGCAGTGCATGGAATATCAGCAGATTTGATACACAGATGACTATGGCAGTGGGGAAAGCAGACCATGACCCCACAACTTCCACGCCACTTTCTTTAGGGGCTCGCACCACTGTAAGATCTGCCCTGAAATTGGTGGTCTGACTTGACTACTGCGGAGTGACCCGACTAAGACGACATAGAATTAATAGGGATTTGAGTCTATATGGTAGAAAATTGATATAAGAGAATGGAGAAATCATCTCAATAAAGCCATCATTCATTCATCAGCATTCAATCAATCAGCCACATCTACTCTTACACATTCACAACAACCAAACACAGCCATCATGACTACCAACTCTTTCGGCGGAGCTCTTCCTCGCTTTGACTTCCCTTCTCAACCACAACCCGCCATCTCACGCATGGCTCGCGTCAACAAAGCTCTCCCAGTAGTTCTAATGGCAGCCTCAGTAGCTGGTAAGTAAACTTGTACCAATTGCCTCGGCCATTTTACTAATTATTCTTAGCCTTGGCCGTCAAGACAAGGCAAAACTTGGATGCCGCCCCAGTCACTACATCAATGCTTTTTGCACGCCCACAGAACTTGATGCCTCAAGGCCAGGCGATAATGGACAAGAGAAATGGCGATGTTGGATTGAAACCTAACAAATGAGATACGGCAATGGATTTATAGGCGCACTGGGGACTGGGAAGCATGGTGAAGCGATTTGCACATTCGTTACTAGGGCATGAGATAGGGCTGGTCCCAATACATGATATCTACTTCAACTGTCAAGCTTTTGGCCCGGTGTATAACATATTACATGCTTAACATGATACTCAAACAGGGCTGCTTAAGCATTTGCGTGACCTTTTGGGCTCTAACATAACGGCCACCCCGGATTTCGAGCAAAGTGACAAGTCATGATGGAACAAACTCACCCCCATCCTCCTTCATGAATCTTCAGCTTCATGTGTGACAGCTGATTGGCGCTAAAACCGGCGGAAGTTTGCCGCTCTCTGGTGCAAAGCGGAATGTATCCAGTAAGATAAGAGCTCGATAAGATAGAGTGCTGATAAGATGCCGATAGATCACGATAAGCCATGAGAGGTTGAAGTCAGAACAGGACGGTAGCATAATCCGAATAAATATATTGCTTGTCCTCGCGATGGCTCCTAGCCGTTCACTCTTATAGCATTGCAGAGTGCCTCCATCCTACGCGTCGATCATTGGCCCCACTGTCTCCATGAGGTTGATGGTTGATCCCCGCATTGATGGTACCTTGTTGAAGCAATGCGGGGAATCATCGTGGGATTGATTTACTACTACCCTACAGATCAATATGAGGTCGAGAGCCAGCGTAATAATGTTGCTATCTTCTACCTAGTCAATAGTGAAAAAGGAAACGGGGATTTTGTAGCATTCATGCAACATTTATTTGGGGCTTTTTGGTTGAGCATAATATCTTTCTTGGACGACTTGATGCTATCTTAAAGCCAATGTTCATTCACTCTGTCAAAACCGCATGGGTCTTTCCACAACCAAAAATGAACAAATTCCCACCACAATCCATCGCAGCCAAAAATTCGACCAGCGAACAGCAGATTTCGATAGACCTGCTAAGATTTACTTATCTCACACAGTAATTTGCGCCCGTGGTCATGTATCCCTTAGCGCGATCGCCGATGTTGCTTTCTGCAGGAGCACGGAAGACTCGGCTGGAAGGTGACGCAAGAATGAGCCAAGCACAACCTCGGCACGGCGCATCATTCTCCCGACCCTAAAACCCATGTCGGCACCGCCCATCAATTTCTCTTTCCGCCATCTCCAAGCCAGCTCATGACGTCACTCCACATTCCCCAACCATCGGTCCAACCTTCACGATGACATTCTCGCTCACGACAAAAATACTGCTCGTCAGCCTCGTATGCCTCCTCTTCGCGGGCCGCGCCTCAGCCTTTGGCGCTGGCGAAGTGGCGGGAACTAGCTCCTTCAACGGCTACGTCTGGCGACATGGAGACATTGCTGAGGCGCTGCGGTATTTGCCGGCAAGTTTTATTACGCACTATCGTTTCACTGCACTTGAGCGACGGCAGATTTATTTCGGCAATTGGTTGAGAGACTTTTCACAAATTATTGATACGACGGGCCTTGAGACGGTACCGGAGCCCGTGTTGAGAGCCATCGTGAGCATTTTGGGGTTCATGGAATTTGGGTTTGCGACCGATGAGTTTGACGTCACGCGTGAGAGGTTGGGTTGTTACACGCACGTTGAGCATATCGATAACCCAAAAGGCTATCCCGATAATGCGAAAGATGTCGATGAGAGGCTTCGGGGGCCTGTTGATCCTAGGGAACTCGAGTTCGATCCCAAGACGGGCATGAAAAATTACATCGCCAATTCTGGACACGGTTGGGATACATCAGCTGATTACGTCACACGCGAACTTCGCGAATGCATCCGACTCGGCCGCGACAAGGACCCGAAATCTAAGAAGGAAGCTTTCATTCACCTTGGCGCTGCGCTGCATACTCTTGAGGATTTCTCAGCGCACAGCAATTTCACCGAACTTTGTCTGCTGGAACTCGGCGAGACGGATGTTTTCCCCTTTGTGGGCGATGCGTGTCGCGTTCAGACGCCTGGTTGGAGAGGAAAGATGGTGCCACCCATTGTGACAGGAACCTTTGGCATGCTTGATATCTTTCACAGTCTTTTGGGCGAGGCGGATGACATGGCTGTTCTTCAATGCAAGGGATCGCTGGAGAACCTGGAAAATGTACGAGCACCATTCAACTTTGAGCCATGCATACTAACTCTGGCAGGAAATGAACATCGGAGAAATCGCGTTTCAGCATCTATACGATCTTCTCAGAGCTGCCATCGAAGCACTGAGCAAGCTTGCTTCCAACAGCACAATTCATGATCCTATTCTGCAGCAACTCGAAAGCGTTGGTGTTCTCTTCCAAAAGGCAGAAGAGTCCAAGAAGGGCAGCACAACAGCCGAAAGCAGCCTTGACGCCAACAACCTTTGGCAGACCATCGAGCCCATCTTCTACCTCCACGATCGCATCAAGAAGTGGATCCAGGAACGAACCGAGACGCACGACGATGAGCCGCTATCTGAGGACTCGAGCACGCAGTTGGGCAAGTACACGGATCAACTTGTGTTCAAGTACTTGAGTCTCATGATTGAGAGTTCCATCATGCAACTGCGTAATGCGCTCAAGGCGGCCAAGGAACGCGTCGACGCGGAAGCTGCGAAATCTACCTCTGCAGAAGTTTACCTTGATGGGGAAGGGTCTGACCCGAGTCATTCTGATATTTCGAAAGATCACTTCAGCAACGTTCTCAACCAACCAGCAGGTCTTGTTTCGACTGTTACTACCAACTGGACTACACAGCAGGTTGTCAAGTGCTGGGACGATCCCTTCCGAGACGAAGAAGAATCTATTCGCCAGATCTTGACCATCATGCATCACCCCGCCTTTCCGGGTCGTCACAAAACAGCTATCCAGAAGTACATGTTCACAGCTGTCGAAGAATGGTGGAACCATAACACTGCCTCTGAAAAGGACACAATCCGAGGCATGCTCACCAAAGAGAGCGTACGCAACCGACAGCACGAGAACCACACTCTCACATTGAAAGACCTAGAAGGCAAACGCAAGGGAGTTGCGGAATTTCCCGGCTCTAGACCCAAGCTCAAGCAGAAGCCCGCAAAGCCGTCGCCGTTGACCTGGGTTGTCGGTACGGCGAAGAGTGATGCCAAGTATTTGTTTGGCGCTTTGAAAAGAGGAGCGAGAGATCCCGTTGGGGCAGTCTGCTTCGTGGGCGGCGGCGTATATATGCTCTTTGTGCAGATATTCCTGATTATTACTGGTGTTTTCGGGCTTTGGAAAGCGAAGAGGGATTAATAGGGAAGAATGATACCCTGATAGATTAGTGGTATATAGTTTGTTCGCATTGTGTTCGGCGTTTGGGGCATCTCAAAATGAATATACGAGGACACGGCTACGAAACTCAAATTCTTATACTCTGGTAGTCATAGATCATATGAAGTACTGTAGTCTTTTACTACAGTCTAAGGCAAAAAGCATTTGAACTTTCGCAGTAGCTAAAGACAACCTTTATCACAGTGGACAAAGCGGAAGCAATTTCTCTCAATTTAGTAACTACGTACAAAAGTCGCAACAGGTAGTTCCTGTAGAAACTAATACCCTCAAGTAGCCTGCCCTGTGAGGCTTCTATAATACCGACTCAATATCGAAAACAACCGTGGAGTGTATCAAAAGATAACGAACAAAAACAGCTCTATCAGTTCCAAGTCGAACACATTCCATTCGGAGACAGCAGTTTCCCAAGCCGAGCGCTGTGAACCAAGAATTCTTACAATCTGCAAGATCAGGACATCTTTCCAAATGGGATGACCAAGAGTAGGCCGGGGGTGGTTCTAGTTATCCACATCCAAAGAGTCGGCAGGAAAGGCCGTAAGTTCCTTAATCAGGAAACCCTGACCATCGAACCAAGCATGGTGGGGGTCACCGCGGAATCGCCAAGCGACGATGACGAGGCCAGCGTTGATGATTGAAGGAAAGTTGTAGGTACCCGCCGCTTTGGTAGTGCGATTGAAGTCAGCCTCGTCGAATGTGAATTCGAAGGGACAGGCTTTGGCGAGGCCGGCCAGCTCGTCCTTTGTGAAACATGCGGCTTGAATGTCACCGCAACTGGCGGAACAAGACTGCTCCATGAGGTTCCAGTTGTCAGTGTCTTGTTCACGCTTCAAGACTCGAATTGAACCCCGTTTAGAGGTAAGGGAGGGAGCTTCGACTATAGCTCCGTAGATAAAGAAGCCACGAAAAGGCGTCTCCGAGGTGTACCCGACGGTGTCCGTCTCGGCCGCAGTGGACTGGTCGATGGAAGAGGATTCGTCGTTTGTGTAGAATACGTTTTTCTTGGTCGTGGTCTCAAGAGCTCGAGCTTCTGCCTGGTTGGCAGTGGAAGTAGGAGTGTCAGACATGGTTGCGGAGATGAAAATGTGTACTGAGCGTAGAATGGGGATGCAAAAAGTGAAGTTGGTGATGTTTCTGTGGAAGGGAAGGTTGGTGGAGGATTGTGAGATACAATATGGAGAAGGACGGAAGGAAAGGCTAGTGCCCGATTTATATTTCGAGGGAATAGGAACTAGAATGAACAGTCATAATGGTGAATTGTACTTTCCTCCTCACATGTTCGTTGTTCTGTCCTTTGTGTCTATGGGCGTGACGAGTTCGAGTTAATACCAGAACAAGGTACCCAGCCTGCCGCACTCATAGTAAAGCGCCACGGGATCTACACTAAGTGTTTGCCTATTGAGAAATTGGTGATAGTTTGTCTACGTTCAGCTTAACCTTACGAGTCTCATGGACTGGTATATCTGAACGCAGGGGATGTTCCGCTCAATAGACACGGCTCATAGTAACCCTGCCACCACAAGGACCAAGGAACAAGATCTCCTCATGCACTGTAGCCAGTGTTGAGCAATCAAGCAGCCGCTCAAGGTCTATGTTCGATGTCGATGGCCTGTCCCAGAGTTTCACCTCAATCCGACCTCGCCTCAATACATTGGAAATAGTCAAGCGCAAGCTCAGGAGACGAGAACGTCGCTCATGACAGTCGTCCATAAAGTCCAACTGAGGCCATTGGACAGATGATGCCCCAATGAACGACTGTAGGATGACCACAGTTCCTATTTGCCAAGAAACACCAGGTTCGCAACGTTCATAATGGCCATGAAGAGCCATATCAAACAAGCGACAATCGTTGTGAACCACGAGTTAGCCATCTTGATGCCCTCATGTCCAGTCCTGCCTTCGTCTCTCATCTCGTCCGCCGTATCATTTATATCGGCAACATACCTGCTCGCTCTATTAACGGTAACTGTCATATACTTATCACGGGCAGTAAAGTATATGAGAGGCGCCGTCACAAACGGCAATATGATGCTCAGAGCCACCTGTGACCCATTGAGCGCTGCATTAAGCCCTGAGCGGCCTACAGCTCCCGCGATGATGATGCTCGGGGTGATACTGATGCTACGAGTTACCAGACGACGTAACCATGGCTTGATACTCCATTTCAGAGCACCCTCACTGACCATCTGGCCGGCGATAGTGCAAACGATACCAGCCGAGATACCGGAGAGAAGTAGTGCCAGGGCAAATATGGTACCTGCTGCTGGAGAGATAGACTTCGAAAGAAGATCATGAATGCCGAAGATGTCGGCTTCAAGAGCCGATGGATTATTGTAGAGCGATGCACCGGCAACAATGAGGATGGCCGAGTTGACGAAAAGTGCAAAAGTGAAAAGCGAAATCGCGAGATCAAGGACTGAAAGCTTGAGGGAGTGCTTGATTGCCTTTTCAGACGGGATGTAATAGCCTTTGTCATCATCTTCATCGATGACAGAAGACCCCGAAGGGACCTGGTTTGGTGCGGGGGCACTCCGCTCGTCATACTCACGTAGACGAGGTTGAACAATGCCTGATCCCAAGTACAAGCTGTGAGGCATGACTGTCGCTCCAAGAATGCCGCAAGCCTGATAAATACTAATAGTCTATTAGCAACCTTCCGATAACAATGATTCGGAACCTACGCTTCAGATTCGACCAGTGACTTGGATGGTAGATAACCCTTGAAAACCTCGCCAGGCGATGTGTCACTGATTAGCGACAGCTGGATGCAAAAGCAAACGACTACACCAAGAACCAAGCACATAACGAATATCTCGAAATATCGTAAATGTTTCATGGACCCTTCCGGGCGGTAGAAGATTAGAAGGACCATGACATCAAGGATGGAAATAGCACATCCTGCGACAAGAGGCACCTGGGGAGCCAACAGGTTCAATGCAATTGCAAATCCGATCACCTAATTTGGTTGTTAGTGGCAGTAGAAAAAACAGCATCAACAAGGCACGTACCTCTGCAATATCGGTAGCAATGATTGCGGCCTCGGCAAAAACATACAGGATGAAGTTCATCCAACGCGGAAGAAAAGCGCGACAGGCTTGAGCTAGATTGAGACCGCTCACAGTACCTAACTTGATAGCCAAGCTTTGCAGGAAAATAGCAAAGATGTTTGAGAGAAGAACTACAAACAGTAGACGAAAACGATATGAAGCTCCTGCAGCGATATCGGTCGAGTAATTGCCAGGATCAACTAAAATTCCTGTAAGCGGAAAACGCCACCATCATGAGGTCAGATTCACATACTGTACGCGACAGAGATCATGAAGCCTGGCCCGACAAACGACCCAACGCGAATGATCATCTTCTTGAAACGCTGCACAGGCGTGCCATCGTCGGCGTCACCAGCCGAAGCTGGCGGGTGGTTGGCGGGTGCGGATATACGCAGCCCGCCATTGGATGGTTGGTCATGGTCAATCGACTCATGAGCCAACCCCGAGGCAGCGTCTACCTGGCTGTCCGTTTTGACAGGGCCGTCGCGGACTACTTGGCCCAGGTTCTTAGACGTCGCGTCTGGCGATAGCTTGGAATCCATTTGCAGCACGGCCCGATTATTGACGATACCGTTGAAGTCCTCATTGGTGGTGAGATCGTTGGAGAATGGGCTGGGACTTTGGTTATAGCCATCATCGCCCTCGAAGGGCTCGTCGGTGTGCGATGTCTTGTTCATGATTTCCGTGAGCGATTGGAAATACGCAGACAAGAGATTGTGAGAAATGGAACAGGTCCAAATATTAAAATCGTCCGGTATCTCCCATATCGTCTCACCAGAACTGTTATCTGATTGGTTATATCGTGCTCATGGTGACGAATAAGCGGGAAGTCTGCAAGGGACCCGGAACGGACGGCACTTACGGCAGATCAGTCCCACCGATACGGTACGCCGGCAATACTGCCCTAGCGTATTTATCTCCATCAGACCGTAATCCCGATAGATCGAATACGGCACAATACGCCAATGGAGTGGAAGTCGCACGAGATCGATCATACTCAGCGCAGTGAACTTCTGGACTTTTCTGGCATTTGAAGAGGCATCATGACCGGCAAAAGTCAGACCACACAACATCGAATGCAGAAAGGACTTATATCAGGACAAGACGTCACGAGTAGCATCTCCATGACCGATTGACGATATTTATTGAAGACTAGTTAGCAGAATTGCACTACAGACCAACTCCACCTATACCCAAACTCCCCCTAACCCTTGAATACTCCTAGCGCAGGGAGCAGAAGAACTGACCAAAACACAAACAAGAACGCCGCCTCGAAGTGTATCCCAGCCCGTGGACTTCAAGCCCTTACTTCTTGCACTTGCGCTCAATGTGGTGCCACTTCTCGCCCTTTGGGCAAGAGCAAGTCTTGTGCTTGGCGTAAAAATCCTTGCCGCTATCGTGGCAGATGCACTCCTTCTTGGCCTTGTCGTAGTAAGCACTCTTACCGCAGTGGTGGAGGAGGCTTCGGGTAGATTTGGCCTTCTTGCAGGTCTTGTGCTTCTGGTCGAAGGTCTCAGCGCTATCCTTGCAGACGCACTCCTTCTTATCCTCGTCGTAGGTAGCATGCTTGCCGCAGTGGTGGTGGTCCTTGTGGTGCTTCTTGGGAGAACGCTCTTCAATGTCGCGCTCATCATGGTGCTTCTTGTCATCGTGGTGGTGGTCCTCGTGATCCTTGTGGTGCTTGCCCTTGTGGTGCTTCTTGGGGGAGCGCTCTTCGATGTCACGCTCATCGTGATGCTTCTTCTTATCATCGTGGTGATGATCCTTGTGATCCTTGTGGTGCTTGCCCTTATGATGCTTCTTGGGGCTGCGCTCCTCGAGGTCTCGCTCAGACTTGGGCTTCATGTCTTTCTTGTCATCCTTGTGATCACCCTTCTTATCATCATCCTTCTTGTCATCCTGCTTATCATCGGTCTTCTTGTCGTCTTCTTTGTCCTCAGTCTTCTTCTTGACGTCCTTGGCGGCCTTCTTGGTATCTGTCTTGACAGCCTTCTTGTCATCCTTCATCTTCTTACACTTCTTGTGCTTCTTCTCAAAAGTCTCAGAGCTGTCATGACAGACACACTCCTTCTTATCCTCGTTATAAGAAGCATGTTTGCCACAGTGATGATGATCGTGGCTCTTGGGACTGCGCTCTGCGATGCCTGCTTGGTCGGGCATTGGGTTGGGGAGGGCAGCAACCGAGCTCATAGCGAGCACGGCACTGAGGAAAAGCTTGTTAAAAAGCATGTTGGAGGCTTAGAAAGTGTGTTTGAGTGATGATGAGATGAATTGAGAGGGAAGTGAGTGTTGATATTTCGATAATGACGAGCGGCAGAGAGATGTATAAATAAGTTTTCGGATCAAACAGTCTCACATAACAGACCCTTCTGATGATGGTAATAATAGATTCAACCTCAATTGAGTAGTCAAGCTTAACCATCTGAGGGATTTCCAGATTCCTCCCCCATTGCTGTTGTAACATGTAAGCATTCAAGATACTTTCCGACCCGGAACTCGGACGTGGTCTAGACCCGTGGATCAACGGCTGACGCGGATGCGGCAGATCGGCAACTAGTCGGATTTCCCCAGACTCGTATTCACCGTTCTGCACAACATATAGCCACATTGCACATGTTTACACTGGAATGACTGTGCCGGATGTACGGTTGAGGTAATTATTACAGAAGATGGATTCTCCCAACAATTCCTGGTTCCAAGATGACTACCAGTGAGTGGCTTACGATCTGAAGAAGCGGGGGCCGGATGGAATGACATCCGGAGTTATAGTGATTTCAAAAGTTCATCTGCCCCTCAATGTCTCTAGTTTCCGAGCTTAATGAATTACCGAGGCAAAGGCTGACACGGCATCTGAGGGACTCGCAAAACTTGGGCAATCCTTGCGTAACGGGATCAACTGTGCCAAACCTGGCAAATCTCTTATCTTTGCCAATGGCCACAGCATAACTAGCATCTGTATTGGATCTAAACCTCTCAACTACCATATATCAGATTTTGAGGAAAGAGATCAAATGCCGAAGTCTACTCGGAGAGAACCACGACAGGTTGAAGGGTGACAGCAATTGCCCGTCAATTCATCCTTAGTAGGTGGCGCAGCGAAGTCAGATTCCAAGATTGTTATGTACGCTTTCGGGATTATTTAGCCAATGGGAGAAGAAATAAGAGACCGTTTGACAGACTTATGGTAACTCCCAGGACATGGTCCAGACCATAGAGAACGATGTCAGATCCAAGTGTGAGCGGCTATAACGGGACGGATGTCACCGCCGGAAGGTGACTGTTGCTAGGCACTAAGGATGTTCGGCACGCTCCGAGCTAATTATAGAGATGAGTGCGTGGCTTGCACTAACAGTCCTTTCCCAACTACCCTCCGCTGGCCAATCAGCCGAGAGGAGTAAACTGTATACCGAACTTCACTTTGCAGGGTCCGTCAGGAACATGAGTTATTGACTGAGTTCAAAATAGGTTTGGGCATAGAGTTGAGCCGTTACGCTCCAACCAATGGTAAATAGTACAAGTGCCTTTCTGTTCATCTCGCCACAGCGTTAACGCGAAGGCTATGTTTGCATCAGCACAACTAGAAGCGCAAGTATGAGTGTCTCAAGTGTGTTCTGGGGGTAAAGCTATTGTTCAGATGACGCCAACTGCATGGGGCTTCACGGAGTGACCTGGAGTTGATAGTACGTCAGGTTAGGCGGGAATCATGCATGCTGTACTATAATTAGCTATAATCTTGAAAAGCGGCCTGTTGTTGCCCCATCTAATTTACACGATCGCTGTCTTATCGTCGGTCAATTTTATGTCATTTTGTAGTGAGTGATTTTAAACGTCGGATGTTCTTTGTTCCTCCCATCCACCGTTTCTGAACCGACGGCTTGTTACTGCAGATCAAATCATTGGTCTACGCCAACGGGTAAAGTTCTTTTCTCAGCCGATATAACCGAACTAACCTCAGTTAAGCTTCGACGTGTCAGCCGTATTTATGAGTTTGAGCCTTTGAGGTAGCAGAGAATCCCGACATCCTTTCCGGGAGTCGGCCTATCTTTGGCTCGCGAGAAAGCTTCCGGGAGTCAACCAATAAGCTACTTGTTGAAGCTTCTAACAAAGCTGGAATATATTGACTCCTAAATCTGGCAAACTTTGTTTGCCAATCAAGGGTGAACAAGCCCCCATCTAAATAGTACTCGGCGCTTCTCGGTTGCTTGATCTATCAAGCGCTGGATGGCAAAAGGGTCTTGTAATCCTTCCCCAAAACCTTCCAGAGGAATTCTCCATTCCAATCAAGCCAATCGACAAACTGACAATCATCTCCCGTGATGCATCATTTCACGTAGGCATATCCCGGACCCTTTGGCCGGCCTGGGTTTGTGATTCGCTGGATCACGCGCAACTTGAACAAGCCGACCACTGTGTTGTCTTTCTCTATGAAGTGGAGGTTCTGTCTCTCCAATGATAAATAAGACGGACCGCCAGGCAACTGGGGAACGTACGGGAGTAGAGTTTTGACTTTGAAGCATCATGCTTACATGAGTCCTTCTTGTGCCCGCCCTACTTGAACACAAGGCTCGGGATGCTGCACAACATGCCGTAATTCCTTCCTTTCCGGTCTTTGTCTCTTTCTTTCACCAGCAACAACCATTTACAATGTAGAGACACCATCCCTCCATGAAGTGATGGAGGATACATCTTGTTGCTGTTTCGCTGGCGTTAAATGGAGAAGGGGCAGTCGGCAGCGAGGTGTTAAGGAAGCTATTTCTTTTCACAATAAGATGGTCTTGGATATATGGGAAACATTCAACGTTTCCGGCATAGAATGCAACCCCAGATACCTTCTCTTTCGCTGCATAGCAGGCCAATTCCTTCTTCTTCCAAGCATTAACATGGCCATTGGGATCCCATGAATGTCAATCGGTAAATGCAGATTCGAATGTATTTCAGTCCTTTTATAACCATTTGAACCGATATAATGTCTACTCGCTGTGGCTCTCAAGCCTTGTTCGAGATAAGCGTTTCACGAATTTACACTTTCTTTGAAGCACCGTAACTCCAACGCTTACACGGAACCTTTTGCCTTCTTTACTTTCCTCTTTTGGGGCCAGAGCATAAAGGCTTGGAGCTCTTTTATAATGTCCTTTTTGCTTGCTAGTTAAACTGGCATCTTGTTTCTTTATTAAACACCAATAAACAACAAGGTCATCTCGTTTCTTTAGTAAGTACACATTGTGGGCATCTTTATCACCATATGTGTCATAAGCAAACCCCGAGTAGTTTATTTGTTTCGTTGCTCAGGCCTCAGAGAACGATCAAATGGCTTCAAAGGTCATCCAGCTGCTCAGCAACGAGGGGCCCACAAACCTCGACATCACGGACAACATCCTTTGCAACCTTGGGATCGCAGATATCTTCGCCTTGCATGCAACATGTCGAGCTTTACGATGGCTGGTTGCTCAAATGACGGAGTCACCGTATTTGCTCAACGTTGATAGGCAACTGGGACACTATATCAAAGACCCGTCTCGCTTCCGATGTGAATTGGGAAAATGCGACGGAATCATAGGCGAAGAATTTGTCCGAAGTTTCCTTGAGTTCAACAGACACAGACACAGACATTTCATGATAGAGATTACCATCCAAGAAGGGCACAAGTCCTGGCAGTTCATAGAATACCTGCTCTCATTGGAAGAATTGACGGTCAAGAATATCGACAATGACGGTCTTTCCTCTCTTCAATCAACCTACGACCCGTCATGTTTCATCTGGGTCAGGAAAATGGCCCAGCCGCCCATCGTTGAACTGATTAACGGAGCCTTCACAACTGTTGATTTGAACTTCATGACTTGGAACAAGGCTTACTCACTGCTCCCAGTCGCTACAGTACAGAAGCACAAGTTTTATCTCCTCAAGCCGTTCGGTTCAGACACGGGCGGGCAACTCAAGAAACTTGCTCGAGTGGGCTAGACCACTCGGGATTTACTATGGCCGGGTGAAACCAGAGACTGTATACCCCTAGGGGAACTGCACCAAATTGGCGGCCCAAAGACTCTTATAATCAAACTTGCCGACACGCCGTCCCACGGGAAATTTACGCCAGACTTTGTTGTTGAAAGCGGCATCTTCTCTACCACCCAACATGGGCCCAATATCCGTCAGGAGATGGCTATTGAGGCAGAGGCTTCCTTGCCATGCTTGGCTTTGCGGTACAAGTATGCGGTGCCATTTAAGGGACCAGAGTCTGAATCTTGGCTGGAATTCGTGGGTGTAAAACTTCAACGCTGGATGTTCATTGAATTTGTCAAGATGAAACCCTTCAGCAGGCCACGGGGATTCAACATGGCGTTCGGGCCTGAGGGCTTAATCGTTCCCTCAAGCTACGCTCCGCCACCGGAAGAGAGTTGGACCTTTGCCGATGATCAGATAGGACCCTGGTTTGCGGAATGGAAAAGGAAATACGAAGCGAAGAAACGTGCTGGGTACATTATGCCGATTTAGATCAGCATCTAAGCTACTTTACTAACGCCCTAAGGCCTTGAAAACAACTTCCCTAATACCCAATCTGTTCGGCTGGCTGGTTGAGCTGTGCCGCTGAAACCTGTGCATGTGAATTGCACTTGCTAACATTACGCTGATAAGTTAGCCGCTGGTTAATTATAGATGTCGAGGATAACTTAAGCCCGATGAGAAACCCAGACAAGAAAGTCTCGATATAAGGAAGAGCGGAATGAATGCGCTGCAAGGTCGGAATCTGGACCTAGACCCTGTAACCACAAGCGAATCAACTGGCGTTACTTCAGGGTCCCCTGACCTGTCCCTTACACCCACTAGCGGTTTTCAACCTCAAGCTGAAAGATATGTCTAGCCGCAACAAGTAAAACTCAACGCCACGTCGCGACTTTACCAACTGTAAAAGATCACTGCGTTACATTCTTACACAGTGGCGTATGCCTCTGCCAGGATGTCCGAAAAAGTGCCCACCAGAGCGCAGCAGGCTAAATAGTCTGGACACTTTATGCCACTTTTGACGAGTATCTGCCCTATCTTATTTTGGCGCCCTTATCTTTGTGGATCAACATTCTTCTTACTGTCCAGTAGACCTCTCTGTCTGCTGGCTATGATTCAGGCCAGGACAGGGGTTCTGGCAACGGATGCTGCAATGAAGCGGCAAAGTTGCAACAGCGCCAAGAAAAAGACAAGACGGGCCATCCCCCCCGCAAGATATTCTTCGTCTTCTTCCTTGGCTATTGTGCATCCCGTTTACGATATCAAGATGTTGGACACCGGCTTATCCTTTGTAAAGTCGTCTATACCAGTATATCACAATGCTGTCAAGTCCATCATTTTCAAATGCGCTGAATTGCTTATGGGCATTTTCATCTATAAGCTCTTCTCGTTGATCGCAGCGCGTTCGAATCAGTTTACATCCTACCTTATGTTCACTGAGGATTACATCCAGCGGACGCTATATATCTCTTCTCGCGGTCTATCTCGCGCTGGTCTTGTCGTCCTTGCTTTCAGTCTTCTCAACATTGTCCTGTCGTTATACGGCACGTTGCTCTGGGCTTTGGATGCTCCGGGATACATCTTCAAAGCCTCGAGCGCGCCGATCACCGACTACCTTGATCAAAGAAACGAGAATCCGCCGTATATCGTTCAGCTCTCGTTAGACCCAGCCCAGTTTGATGATACTACACACAGGTTCCCTCAGATCATCGGCTCTGACCTTTTCGTACCTGGGCTCAACTACACTTTGACTGGCCAGGTCAACAATAGTCGTGGTACTCCAGAAACAGTCTCGCCAGTCACAATTGGCACCGTCGCTCCTCGTATCTGGCTCGATGACGAGGGGTTATCCGTCTCAATCGATGCAAACCTTGCGTACTCTGTCAGACAGAAATTGCAGGGCGAGACATATAAAGTGAATATCACAGAAAGCGATGGATACTTCTCATGGAACAACACATTCAGCAATGTCTTCTCAAAAGACTTTGTCGATAACATTGCTGGAAAGCCAGAGGTTCACTGGGATATTGACTCGGACATGATAGCTGATTCGAGATTCATTTTGCCTCACAGATACAACAATATCTGGTTCTCGTTTGGGGCAGGCGGTGGTTCTGTAATGATGAATCAAGTCTTCACTGTGACGAAAGGAAAGAGGCGCCATACGTTCTTCCAGTCTACTCTGAAGACCACAATGATTACAACCCCTGGAACACCATTGGATGAAAAGGATATATCAGATCTTGTGGAGCGCACAGGATACCTCGATCACAGTGACAAAAGGGTTCCATCAGCAGATCATATCGTCGACAGAATGATGTATGCTCAAAACAACAACGCCAGCTATCACTATGGCGTCACCACAGTTCAAAGCAACAATAGATCGACGCTTCAAAACACCTGGGGATATTACTCGGTAACGAGTGAAACAAGCCTTTTGTACGATATCGTAATCCTTACCAGTACCAACATAACCCTGATTCGATCAGAGAGCATTTCTGAAGCACCTGTTCCAATGGAAAAGTGCGAGAGAGCGAATGCTCAGAACGAAGCCTATGGCGGAAAGCTTGGTCGGTCTGACTGTCTTGTTAACAAGAGAGTGGATGATCCAAAGTTCTTTGGTCAGGTCGACACAGCTGCTGTGATGGTTGCTAATGGTCTTGGTGACGGACGATCAAGCAGCAGCGCAAAGTCGCTTAACAATGATGCGTTGACTTGGATCAGAAACAACGCAAATGCTATTGAATCGCTTCTAACTGCGAGGGCTTATAGCGTTAGTATCGATGCATCCCTTGTGCAGATCAGTGTGGATAAGCTCATTGTAGCTGTGTCTCATCTTCAGCTCGCTCTGAGCTGCCTGGCTTTGGTCATGGCGATCGTTCTATGGCTAGCTTTGATGATCTTGGCTGATGCCCATTGGGCTAGTTCACTGCTGGCCAATTTGGTTCATAGTACGGCGGAGACAAGTAGTGCGAAGCCTGGCTACATGATGCGTGATCCCAAGCTGGCTTTGCAGGCGGTGGGGAAGAGAAAGCTTCTGGCGGTGAATGGGAGGTTGGTGACTTTGCATGATGCGGTCTCATATTCTGGTGCCGGCATGATTGGTCCGCAGCAAAATGGTATCGAGACAAAGGGACAAATGGAAACTGAGGCATATCCTGTCAACTACAGTCATCCCCATACTGGGAGAGAAGGTTTAATGGCGGGTTTCGAGCGGACAGGCGCGTGAAGTGAGAACATGTGTTCGAAGTTGGATTTGTTGAAGACAGATTGGACTGTATCTAGTCACACGATTATCTTGGTCTGGCCAGCTTAACTATTACAGCATTATCTAGATCTGACATGTACAGAAGCACTTCACATTGTCTCAGTCTATGTCTAAAAGGAACCTTTCTTGAGGCTTCTGTGCCACTGGCCGCATGACAAGTCGTTGCGCCAAGAGATCTATCACTTGTAAGCTTATCCGAAAAATCATGACTCTACCCATGTCTGGAAATATGCTCAGCCTCTTGTAAGAACTAAGATACATAAGCTTACAGAAGAAGTCTACTTTGAGTTGCACCAGATTCTATCTATCTGGATGGCATACGCTTAGAAGGAGGGGAGGTCAACAAAGTAGTCTAGTATAAGGAGCCTTGGATCAACACTCACGTTTACTTCAAAAAACAGCTAAAGAAATCCAATTACTGAATTTTCATACTTTGAACACAAGCACAGCTACCAACATGCTTTTCCAAGCTATCGTTCTTAGCCTCGCCGCCACGGCTGCAGCCATCGACCTTCGCTTCTTTGTGAACCGTGAAGGACGCTGTTACGAAGGTCCATTCATTGGCTTTGCAAACATCAACCCAGGAGTATGCTGCCGACCCACCAGTGGTAACGCGGCGGATGGCTTCTTCGCAACTGTTGGTATTCACGAAATCCCTAGTGGATGGACCATCGTAGGCTTTGGATATCGCAACGATCAGTGTCGCGACCCATTAAACCAGTTCATTCGAGGCGAAGGTGATGGCTCAGATCTGTGCCTTTATCACACTGGTCATAGCTTCATGAGTGCAAAGTATGGATTCTACGAGAAGAGTAAGAGAAGCGTTGAAGAGATGGAGTGTAAGGAGAAGTTTAAGGCTACTGAAAATCGGTTTGATGGATGGAAGTGTTTTCAGCCTCGCTGACACAAATGAAGAAGAGGTTGATAAGATGGTATGCTATCTTAACCGCAATGTTTTTGGTCAAACGCTAACAGCTTATAGTGAGAACCCTTCTCTATACCATGGCTTTGAAGGCACTGGTAAAATGCTAGCTATTTAATAGTGTCAATCTCGCTATCCAAGGGTACAACGCTACCGATATGCCCCAGCTGAACGCTCTGCGCCGACTCAAATAGTGAGGATTTGGATTTTTATCTCGGATGCGATAGACTTTGCAATCCTTGGCCTTTAACTAACTTTGCGGTTTGGTGGAGACTTCGTCAGTAACCACCTTTGTATATTGCACATAAGGTCTTCTGTCTTTTTGATCTTATGAAAGTGTGGTGTCTTGTATCCATGTCACTCTTAAATGATGAATAAGCTGCCACATCAGGCCAGCCCTCACACAAAGACCTGTGTGATTAATTCGTAATATCTCTTTCTCACTAAGTTCTTGTATAATTGACTGTCACTGTATGCGGTTTGAAGACTTCGATCATGGCAGAACAAAGAGGCTTTGCAATCTCGTTTCTTTGGAACAGTCACACAGCAGTATATAGGACATATATGGGTCAACTACTCCGTATGTCTTTGTCGCCTTTGAATATTTATCTTTTACATGTAATACATCAATAAATGCTCATACTTCATTAATATACCGCTTAGCAGTAACATGCAGCCAGCCAAACGACATTAACTTGATCCTCTTGGCCTGTAACTCGGTGAAGCTGTACCTCCAAACTACTCTATAGTCGTTCTGTGATAGAGATCTGGATATAAATACTGCGATGCCCTGACTTGATCCTCTCTTCATCCCAAGCATACAGCCTGAACCTTTGTGGCTTTCTTCGAATTCTCACGTGTAGAGCATCATTATTCTACCAGCTCATCTATCCCAACAAACCAGACAAGATCTACTACACCCTCCACATCGGTCACGACAGTAACAATCAATACCAACAATCTGAACTTGCGCCAACTTGCATATTGGTAGGTCAACAAAGACCATACGAAACGGTCAAGATGCCATCCTTCAGCGCAATGCACCGAGAGCGGCTTATGACCCGTCTAAGCGAGCTCGAAAACGCCCGTTTTCGAGCAGAAATCAACATCGTCAACAGTCATAACGCACTGGTATCATTAAATCATGAGTTAAATGGTCGGTTCACGAAGCTCGTGATCCCTCTCCACACACTGGCAACCGGTAAATCCTTGCGGCCGACGGAGGCTTATTTGACGGACTTTTCGGACGCACACAGAAGACTCGTTGCAGCCGCCAATCGCTATTGGGGGCACGTTAGTGACGCGCAAAGAATTATTGATGAACAGGCTACTCTCGAGAGACAGCTTGCCCAGATCCGGGCTATTTTGCCCGATAGGGTTGAGGTGAAACAGCAAGAAGGCCTAGGTATCTGAAGGAAAGAATACTGGTGACGCGATGCAAGCATTTCAAATGGAAATCTGCTGTATTATAGACCTTGCTTGGAGTTGCTACATCCGTATCGCAAAGAAACGAAGATAGCTTTAAGAAAATACAGAGATGTTTACTTTCTTTCATATGCCTGCAGTTATCATGCTACCTTCACTAAACGCCGATAGTAACTTAGAGTATCACTAATATCCTTGTCTCCACCCTGTAAGATCTCGCTGATTCGCTTCAGAGCATCCCGTTTCTCAGTGTAATGTTCCATATTCCCATTCTCATCCTGAAGCTTTCCAAGATACTGGACCTTACGCATGATATCTTCAACATTTCTGGCACCATTGGTCGCGCAGTGCCCTTTGAGAAAACAGGTGACGCTAAATATGGCATTCATATCTTCTTCCTCTCTATAGTCTCATATATTAGTTTTGCAAGGTTATTGTAGAACTCACGCACCGTGCTTTGTTCAATTCTTCCAACTTTCGCTCGTATAGATCGCAGAAGTCGGCAAAGATCTCTTTAGAGAATTCATGGGCTCCATCGTCGTCCATTTCTAGGATCTGAGAGATGCTCATGTACTCGAAGAGATCAGAGCGCTGCTGCATCTCCGCCAGCACGGACTATATCCAACAAGTCGATATTAGCATCAGTCCCCCCAATGCGGTCGACAGAGTCTACCGGTATGATTCTTTGCTCGTCTTGTCATACCTCATATGTTTCATTTGCCATCTTGATGTTGCTAAGAAAATAAAAATTTGGTAGGTTGGTGTCGGTGGTGGAAAAATGGAAGGAGGAATTACTTCAACTTGGGAAAGAGGACATGGTGTTCGGATAAATATTAGCGCTGACTGTCCAGCTGTCGTCTCGCTCTGTCTCACTGTCAGATTAGGTTCAATAGTCTGGACAGGTCAGCTGCCTTGTTAACCTATTATAGTCCCCAAAACTCCATGAAAGGTATTAGGCAGATATGGAATATCAGTAAAGGCTCAGCTGAACAAGACACTGAAAAGAGGCAAAAACAGCACTATTGACACAGGCGTAGCTGAGTACGAACATGCCCGTGCCACACCTGTACCCCATACTACTGTATTGTAGGCAAATGTCACAATAAGCTCCAAGTGAGGCCAGTGTAACTTTAACTTTCTTAAATTAAAACGCTATTCAAATCATTGCCTCAATCTATCATTGTCCCTTAACCTCTTTAACCTTTGGATTCCTCTCATATCTCCATCTCTTACTATTATCCTGTACATGCCACCTCGTCATAAAAGCACCCTCTTCCACCCACTCGGCCCACTCAACTCCCCATCTCTTCTCGACAGCTTCCAAGAATGAGACGAAGTCGAAAGCTTGGATACCATCTGTTTCTAGCGGGTCGACAGAGACGTCACTTAGTCTCCACTCGACGTTATCGATGAGGGGGATCGTCAAGTGACGTTCTGGGTGGCGAGCGTCGCGAATATTGAGCATGGCTCGGCCAGGGTTGACGACGGTGAATTGCCAGTATCCTTGGCCTGTTTCGTTGTTGCTCGCTTGGAGAGGTCGAATGAGAGATTGGCCTTCATAATTAGGTAGTAAGGACTCGGCAGCTTGTTTGCTGACACCTTGCAAAGAGTTGGTTTCGAGAAGCATGTCCAAAATCGTGGGCAGGACTTGAGTGGAGTGAACTGCGTCGTTGACGTCGAAGGAAGGTAGGAGAGGATGAGATAGAACGAGAGGAACATGGTCTGCTCCAACGCTAGGGTTGTAATAGGGCGAGGCCTTGCCATTCTCGACCAACGAGACACCGTGATCACCAAGGAAAACGGCCAAAGTCTCGTTGGCAACGCCTTTCTTGTCCAGAAGGTCCAGAACCTTCTTGATCCACTTATCATCGTAGCCCTCGGCATTAGCGTAGTCCGATAGTTCCTTGATGTCCTTGCCAGAACCGAGGGGTACAGATGTCTCGTTGGCAGGTAGGCCATAGCTATGATGGCTTGTACTGGTGATGTGAGTAAGGAAGACCCTTCCGTCGTTCTTCTCAGCATCTTCAAAGGCATCATTGATATAATCTTCAAGCGGGTCCTCCTGGAAGCCGAAGTAGTTGATATCCTCCAGCTCAACCGCTCCGTGTGTCGCGTTCTCATTTCGAAGCCAATCGCGGTCAATTGTGTTTTCTTCGGGGAATCCCATTGCAGCCATGAGTTTGTCGTGGTTATCGTAATGAATGGTGGCGGTTTGGAAGAAGTAGGACTTCCATTTCGATGACTCTGGGTCGGCTTGATTCATCGCCTCAAAAATCTGAGGGAGGCAGGGTTGGTAGATGTGACGCTTGTAGTCGAGGTTGAAGTCTGCGATCAGGGGGTTGAGACCGCAAATGGTGCCCGTGAGACTTTTCAGTGTATATGTAGCTGAGGTATAAGCGTTTGTAAATCGAGGTCCACCGCGCTTTGGTGTCGTCTTGTGTTTAAAACCGTCGTCGTAGTCACCTGTGATGTAGTTTGCAGTAGGCATGAGGGTAGATAGCCTGTCGAGTGCTTCGCGGGGCATCTTCTTGTCCGAGTAAGACTCCTGGAACTTGTTCCAGAGAGGGCCGTCCTTCTTGATAGGAAAGACATCGTTACGGGTACTTTCGAGGAGGAACATAATAACATGCTTCACAGGAACGTCTTGAAGTTTACCACGGAGCTCCTCCAGAACAGGCTCCTTGAGGTTGGAGATCTTGGTAGGATCCGAGGTAGAGGAGTAGTGCATCTCATTAGTTGTGTACCAATCCTCAAAACCAGCCAGTGGCTTCCCCTTGGGGAGCCAGTCAAACTTGGGTGGTTCAGCAACAGCCGATCGCTCGTCCCACTCATGCTGGATGCCGACCTTGAAGTGTGTTGGGAGTTGGTCCAGAAGTGGTGAAGTTGAAGACATGTCGACGAATGGGAGCAGTCCAGCGGTCCAGGAAAGGAAAGTCAGGGAACTGTCGCTGGGTCGTTCGATCCACAAGACAAACAGGGCAAAGATAACCACATGCCAAGACAGATAAGGAATGCTGTGGAAGAGACGTCGCAAGGTTGAAGGTTGCATGTGAACACCACATGCCTTACGCATGCGCTGCGAAAGGCGTGAGTAGGCAGTCTGTGACTTTCCAAACTCAATTGAGTCTCGCGCAAGATCGTCGTCACCGTCGGAGTATTGGCTATCAGACCCATCGACATCGGGTTCGGGGATTCGACCGTAGGCAGTTCGTTTTCTCAATAGGCGACTGGCCATCCTGGCTGTGAACAAGAATGGGAAAGAGACGATATCAGAGCCCCAACCGAAGGTGGCATAGCAGATGTTCTGTAGTAGCCAGCTGACTAGTATCAGGGCTGCAACGACTATGATCATGGTAACGAGGCCGGAGAGGAAGATAGCTCTTGACGTGGGGTCAGAGACCATGTTGATGTTCTGCCAATGGATTTCGGATCCAGCAACGAGGTAAAAGGTAACGGAGACAACTGCGAGGGCGACATTGTAAAGAATTAACAACCCAGCAACGGCGGTGCTGATGTAGTTTGCGATCTTGGCCGTCAGAGGAGGTTCGAGGAAGAGTCGTGTAATTACAAGAAGAATAATATCTTGAATAAAGAATGTACTGAAGAAGGTAAGTAGTCGAGACGTGGCGACGGCATTTCGGTGGCTGTGGATGTGTGCGAGCTTGGCTGCGAAGATGGCCAAGACTGTGAATGTGAAGACGAATTGGCGATTGGCAAGGCGACAAGCCAATCTTGACAGAAGACCAGGTAAACGCACCATGGTTGGTGATGTGTAACGAATGGACAGGAAAGGAAAGGAAGTTAGCCTGTTGCGGCACAACCAGACAGAATGAACGTGGATGAAGTGAGCACAAACAATGGCCAGGGATCAGAAACCAGAAATCAGGAAATGTAACACAACATCATTTGAACTCTACACTTCTTCCAGAAAGAGAAAAATGGAAGGGAAAAATCGGGAAATATGGGGAATATGGGTTTCATTAATAACAGGTTCCCTCGCTACCGGACCGCGCTCTCCTCTCCTTGTCCGTCCGTCTCATCCGGAGTCGCCTTCTCTCACTCGGACAGTGGACAGGACAGCTAAAAAAGGGACCGCTTCAGCCTCTAGTTGGTCCCCTTGCTCTTATGTAAATATTGAACGTCGCGTGGGTTGTTTCCCAATCTGCGTCTAGTGCACCTCGTCTAATTTCGTATCTTCGGAGCTCGGCACCATTTTCTTACACATTCTTTAGACTCGATTGGCTGTCAAGAATTCTTACGTCAAGCCGAGGTCGAGACCTTTTTTGTAGTGGAGTCAAGCTAAGACGATCATGGGCCCAAGAATAGGGGTCGTATAGAAACTAAACCTGATGAGGATTGGTAGGTCAATAGGGCAGTTAGCAGCTATGCATGACAGGAGTGCTGGCAATTTGTGCCGAGTCAGTGGATTCCATTGGATTGGATTGGATCCTGAAGAACTTTTTACAGAAGGATTACGGTTGAAGGATCGACTGACGAGACACACCCAACTCGTTTAGCACTGCCCCCAAAGGCTCATAAGCGATGAATCAGTTGGACCTATTGGCTTAATTACCATCTCGTATGGCCATCCCCCTTCGGTCATTTCCAACTACGGGTTTGATGACTCGTGTTGCGAATTAGCAGTTTTCCAACTACGCCTCAAAATAAATTATCGTCACATGAAACAGGCACGGACGGTTTCCGGCCCAATGTTTTAGTGCGGAACAAAACGCGGTACGGCGCTTCGCCTACTCCATGTCGCGTGACTCTTTCCCTGTAATCGAATGGTCCATTCGAAATGTGTCATGGTAGACATTAATAACATCTCTGCGTTCGGCAATGGAGACAAGATTAAAAACACGCGAATAGAGGCGCCTGTCAGCTTTTTAAACTTTCCACAGGGCTATGCGTGGCTTCAACCTTTGTAGGGCTGTTGTACAACCAGGAATCATTTCATTTCGCGTTCCCATTAAATGCTGACTACTCGACAATGGCAAGGACCGGTACGAATTGTGCCGTGCTGACTCTCTTGGCTGCCGTCGAGCCGATCCGGATGATGTCACGCCAATTAATACCCATGATAATACTAAGACACCACGATACCGTTTTGAGAGTGAGATACCTGTGGGTTACATCTGCTATGGTTAGTGCCAGATCCATGGTTACCTTACCAGGCTTACCTGCCAGCATCATCCCCGCATTGAGTGGCACACATCCATAGACTTCCACGGAGCCACTCTGTGACCGAAGAGACATTTGCGGATAAACAGTTTGCATTTACCCATCATGTATGCTAAAGATGATGGCAATCCAATGCCTGGACTAGCGGTTGGCTGAGACTGTGCTGACTTCCTAGGCCGGTAAGCCCTACGCACCTTGTATTCTCTGGCAGACTGATCAGGTATGGCTAGATTTCCTTACCTGCCACCAGGCATCGTGATATTGCTCAAAGGATTCACTCAGCGATCTCAAAGATAACTCCACCGCGTGTTGCTGTCAGTCACTGGTGCAACGTAAAAACAAATCTCTTCTAGGTGCATATGCGTTTAACGAGCAACCTTGAGTGCTGTCTCAGATTTGACGTCACGTGATGCAACTCAACGCTCTGCCCAGCAGTTTCTTTCCCCTCTCTCCTTATCTCACTTGATATCTAACACGTACTTACGTTTGTTTCCCTTGACCAAGGTGTTGCCACCAGCTTTGGTCAGCGCGTACCGTGACTATAAAAAGGACACCAACTCAATTGCATCATGGCTCGCTTCAACAGCCAAAGAATGCGGGTATCCCGCCCATCTCCTGTCCAGCCCCCCTGCCAGTGTCACTAAGGAACAAACTGTGGGGGGTCGGCGATTGAAAGGCAAAGCCAGAGCCGAAGCTAAGAAGAAAGCTAAAGGCGCGTCCAATAAGCCGGCACCGCAAAAGGAAGGACCTCGATACATCATTAAGATCAAGGACTTTGTTCCTCTTGCTGAAAGCATTTCCAATTACAACAAACCGGCTCTGTCCATTCCACAAGCATTCTTCAAAACCCTCAACCGGGTCATCTCTGTGAGAAATGGCTTCAGCGAACAGCTATTCCGTCATAATTAGAAGCCAGATGTTAAGTCAGATGCCAGACATTCGTACTTCGTCGGAATCCTCGAAAAGGTCCGCAAAAATACTCAAACCCTTCTCCGACTCAGCTGACTCCACCTCTACCGACACAGTTGATCGATTGACCAACCAGTTTGATGCTCTTGAGGTCTATGAACCGTCAGAGGATTTCATCGACGCACCAGATATGCAGAGGCTCGAGCCAACAAAGAAGGAAGAAGCCATCTATGAAGTTGACCCGTCGGAGTCACTTGATGAGGCTCTCATTGCTTTCTGCATAATGTGTAAGGATTTGGCTGAGATCAGAAAGTGCATTTTGAACCTCTGGTTAGAACTAGTCACTCCAGTAAAGGGTGGGCCGGACCACGACCCTGGTGTACTGGCTGTCGTAACCAACACGGCGGTCGAATTCGGGCGCAGCATTGCCGAAGATGCTATGCCTGCCTTCGAAAAGCACGGTGGAACGGTTGCTATGGGGAGGGAGTACATGTTACGCACCACAGCCTGGGAGGCTGGGAGCGATTTCGATCCTTATCTGAAGGAGGCGTCGACTGGACACGGGTTCTATGATGCTCTCTCCCATTGCTTCCATCTTACCGAGACCACCCTTTGACCCTGGCTCTCGTCCCATGGAGAGGCAATACCAGCATCTATCCAGAAGGGCCGTTTGGTGTTTGTGATCCCGAAATTCCCTGGAAGTCCAAGACTGCGAAACAAAAGATGATCGATCATGGCTTTGTTACTACCGAGCTCTGGTTTAAGGCTCCGGCGCTCGTCCATCATGTTCCTGACTACCCATGCACCGACGAGTTCATTCGAGGTGTCAAAGAGTTTAAGGAGACGAAGAAAATTTCCTTCGGCCTCATATTTGCCGCTCAAGTCAATGTCGACATCCATCAGGTTGTTGGCAGTTATGCCAAACAAGCAATTCATACCCTTCTCGCCCGCATCAAGACTATGGACGTGGAGTTGAAGTCGCATATCGACTTCCAGAAGGACATCAAAGGTCCAAATTGGTCCGCGCGCGACGAAAGGTGGTTGAAGGCTCTTCAGGAAGGCTTTGACTGGTTTCTCGATGACCCATTGCACAAAGCAAAAACGATGGTGGTCAATAATAGCCCCAACAGACAGGAGGTATCGGTTCACCTCGAACGAACCAAAAAGTGGCGAATCTTGAGAAGATCCCCGGTAATCGCCGGTTTGACCCTGAACTATCATCGCGCAGAGATGCATGAGGCCGGCCTCAATGTTACCAATGCTTGGGGCTCTCTCGTTCTACCCGCACAGTTGTACTGTGCCCTCGAAGACGAAGACTATACCGAAAGCATTTGGATGGATATGAGTATACTGTGCAAAGATTTTGGAGAAGAACAGTTCTTTGTTGGTGGTCGACCCGATAAAGTGTCGGATTATGCCAAGCGCTTCATGCTGCAGGTTGGTGTCTCCGCAGCGGCGTTTGCTAAGAAACGACGCCGTGGTGCCAAAATGGGCGTTGAAGATTTCTCGCGTGCCGGTGCACGATTCCTCACAACGCGTGCTTCGATTCATAAAAGTCTTCAAGACCGGTATCACCGAAACGCCAACCGCATGGATTGGACAGCCGAGAGCATAAACGAGATACGTTTGCGCGCAGAATCGCAAGGCAAGGGGAAAGGCAAGAGAGCCGTACCATCAGTTGGTCAAGAGAGTCGTGTCTCACCGGTTGGTGTATTGTCATTGCTAGTGATGGCTATACAGGGCGAGGTTCAAGAGTTCGCGTTTGGATACCTACGCACGCATCAAATGAGCTGGAACATCCTAAGGGGCATATACATGGGATGTGAGCCGTATCTTAAAGAAACCTACGGATCGAACTTTAACTTGAAGGAACGGGAGCTTCCTTTCATGATTGGTCATATCCTACCTTTAGCTGACGATGAGCCGATGGATACGCCATGAACTGCGGGTAAAGTATTTGATGAAATGAATCGTGGATATAGCACTATCATAGGTTATCGTCGGCTGCACGAGCTTTCTGGCCTCAATTTTGCTCTCTCGAAGGAACAAGAACAGGTCTTTCAGGAATATATTGATCTCCAAGAGGTACTTGCCGATGGTAGTTTGGACACCGAGTCAGAGGTGGGGTCAGACGAGGAGTCAGACGATGAGAAGTTCTTTGCCACTAGGCACGTTGTGAACCTGGACAATGGCCAAGTGAACAGTCGCAGAATACAAATCAATATGCCCCCTTCTGCCAATCAACAGCTCGAAGAGTAAGACAGATTGCTATTATCAGAATACTCACAAGTTAGATCTACCTAAGTATATATATCTTAGCTAAGTTCCTCTTGGAGAGTGAGATAGTCTTTCAGCAATTGACTCTGATGCTTTTGCTCTGTCAAGCTCGAACTCGGACTTGGAAGAGGTAAACCCGAAACAGCGTCTTGGCAGCTGCAACAGGTTGCCGTTATTTCCGATGCCAAGTCGATGACTCAGCATGAGTGGACGTGGATACCCTATACCATATCAATCTTCATTCTTAGCTTGACAAAACGAGACATTCGTATAAGGAATTTGGGGGAGACTGTCATATATCTATTGTCTTTCTTTTTTCGAGATATGCCCTGGAGTCAATGTTTCATTAAGGTTGTACTCAGTTCCCACTCACCTGCATGCAATTATGTGTGATGATGTGTAAGTTGGGATTGAAGATAGTGAACGTGAAATGATCACAGAAATGGCAAAGGGTAACCGTGGAATGGAGAAAACTACTCAAGATGACATGCACAAGACAATCTTCGATTATTTCATGTTCGCTTTCCTTAGAATGATTGGATTTCGAATTCGATGAAGGCACGAGTCGAGGAAATTTGCTCGAGTTCCCATGATTGCCATGAAAATCCACAAGGCTGTGACCCCTGAAAGGGTTTTCCATAAACGTCTAAGTGGTTTGACACAAGCACATTGTCATTCGTTAGAGCTGCTTTCACCCCTGCATCAAGCAGTACATAGACGCTATCTCTCAGTCCCTCTGCTACGCAGAGAGCGGGTTAGTGCAATTGTGTCTCTCTAAGCGAAGTGGAGAAAATGCTTTGGCCTGGTCTCGGGCATTTCCATCTGGGGATAGCGTGAATCCTTCAATCACGCTTCACCGTTGAATGAGGTTTTTGACCTCAATGTTCAACCCTTTGTGAACATCATTATGGTTGTCAAAACTTGAACAGACATATGGCTGACTCATCATAGCGAAGTATGGTGATGGCAAGACCTTGAGTTCATCATTGAGGCCTCTATCTGTACAAGTGAAGTTGCTGCTTCAGGCCAAGGGCCTACGGCGAAGAATTATGGGTGTGGTGCCTAGTCCCGGAAATTGCTGTCCATGATCCCTGTCGCCTAAGATTGTCTAGTGAGCTGCCTTCTCTTAAAATCTCACCCAGCCCAGACTATTGACGCCACTCCCTTTCTGCTGTACAACACTCGTTTCAACATCGTCATTCGTTAATACTTCACTTCTAAACTATCAACATAATGCATTTCTCAACCACCTTCGCCGCACTCGTTGCCATCTCCGGCTTCACCTCTGCCTCACCCAACGGCTGGTCCCACCAAAAGGAAGCCGATGATAGCCCTTCCAAGCTTGACGACTGCGGCTGCTGGCCCATCTACCAGGCCATGCTCAAGTGCCAGAAGCTCAAGTGGCCCGAGGAGAAGGCCGAGGACTGCGTTTGCATCCCCAACCCTGATGGATGGTACGGCTCTATGGATGGATGCCGCACTTGTCTCTCGTCCAACACCGACGAAGACTTCTTTGACAACATGGGGAAGCTCATCACTCAGATGTTCGTCTCGTGCACCAACGCTGGCGGTGCTGTTTACAGTGATGGCAACAGCATCTGCGCTAGCAACTCCTACCGTGAGGCTTGTGCTTCTCTCGGTACCGACGGAAAGCCTAGCTGGGCCAGCTTTGAGCAGGGAGATGTTAGTGGAAATGGAACTTACGTCTTGGACATTGAGGAATATGGCGCCAAGAAGGGTAGCTCTACCTCCGTGACTACCGCCAAGACTGCCGAGAAGACAACTGCTGCCACTGCTTCTGCTACTGAGTC
Source organism: Fusarium coffeatum (assembly GCF_003316985.1). Taxonomy (NCBI): domain Eukaryota; kingdom Fungi; phylum Ascomycota; class Sordariomycetes; order Hypocreales; family Nectriaceae; genus Fusarium; species Fusarium coffeatum. The sequence goes on along the minus strand of NW_022157941.1, from coordinate 107,084 downwards.
CGCTGATGCCACCGAGACTGAGACCAACACCAAGACAGATGACGAGACCAAGACTGAGGCAGAGACTTCAACTGCTGCCGCCGCTTCTGCTGCTGGTACCTCGGACGCTGCTTCTGAAGCTCAGACCCCTGCTGCTTCAGTCACGTCAACACCTTCCTCAGCCATGAAGCTTGCGGGTGCTCAGATGGGACTCATGGTGGCCGTTATCATGGGAGTTATGCTGTTCTAGAATCGTAGCTACTGATAGGGCGATGCTATGCATTTAATAATATATTGATTCCTCTTCAATTACCATCAAGCTAGTGCGGTATCGTTTCGGATTTTGTCCACTACGTAGTGATTGTAGAACCATGATGCGATGCCCGATTAGTCAGACAGTTTGCTTACGACTACCCCACTTCATGCTGTGGCTAAACGAGGCTCTGACACCTTTCATCTCTAACAATGGCATCACAACAGTCCGCAAACGCGATTGACTGTCGCCCAGATCGTGGGCGAGAGCCGGTTGCCACCTCTATACCCGTGGTTTCTTACCTTGCACAACGCTTGCTGGGGGAAGAGTTCATGTCAGACGGCTACAGCAGTATCGACAAGACTAAGGCTCTGATATGGGCTGTCGGGCATAACCATGTTCCCCTAGTCGAGGAGCTCATTGCTTATGGAGTTGATGTGAACATGCCAGGTGTTGACGGCTGGACTTGCCTCGGTATAGCTGCTGAACTTCCCACCCCTAAGGTCTTGGACATTCTGCTTAGAGCCGGGGCAGATGTGACTGCGATCTGCGGCTTCGGGGGAAAAACGGCGCTCCACTGGGCGGCAAGGGCTGGCAGATCACAAGCGGTAAAGACGCTTATCTCACAAGGCTCAAAAGTAGATACACGAATAAGCAAATTGGGGTTTAGTCCTTTACACGATGCCGCTTATAAAGGTCATGTCGACACTGTCCAAGCGTTGCTCGAGGCCGGAGCCATCATTCAATGCGTCGATAATGAGGGCTGGTCTCCACTGCACGCCGCATGCTGCTCAGGACACCCCGATGCGGTGCAGCTCTTGATCGATCGTGGTGCAAGTATTAGTTCGACAACAACGGGAGGTTTGACTCCGTTGCATGTTGCAGCTGTCAAGGCCAAGCATGAGATTGTGTAGGTCAATCTCTCCTCTACCATGAACAATACCGTGTTCACCCAAAAGGCAATAGTATGCTGATTTGTGCCATACCTCACAGTAAGCAGCTTCTAGAGTCTGAGCAGATGTCAATGCAGTGGATGAAGCTGGAGAAAACGTGCTTGTTGCCAGTGTCACAGCAGATTCTGTCGCCACTGCTCGAGTCGTCTTGGACCACGGCGCTAACATAGAGACTAGCAGCTCAGATGGTATAACACCATTGGCATCAGCAGTACTTTGCAATGCGTTGGAGATGGCCAGCTTTCTGCTCGAATACGGCGCTGACATCGAAGGACAGACCGATGATGGCTACACGGCACTACATCTGGCCGCCGAGAAGAACCTTCAACAGATGTCGCAGCTATTGATCGAGAAAAGTGCGAATATTGAGTCAAGAATAACCCCCGGGAATCAGGATGGTCGCTTGGGAGACGAAGGATTGACTCCGCTGTTGGCAGCTGCTAAGTCTAGAAGTATCGACACTGCGCACATCCTTGTTAATCATGGTGCCAATGCGGAGGCAACCGACAAGGGTTGGACAGGAATTCATTTCGCCTCCTTTGCACAAAGCAAGTCGCTGATACGGTTATTTGCTCAAGAAGGGGTGTCAATTGATGCTCGGACTTTGGAACAAGGGCGCACGGCACTGATTGTAGCAAGTGCTGGTGACAATCCTGAGGTTGTTGCTTTGCTCATCAAACTAGGGGCTGACGTTGACGCAACCAACAATATTGGGTGGACACCATTGCACTTTGCCGCCCATGGTGGCTCTGGAGACATCACTGAGACTCTGCTCAAAAATGGGGCTAACCCGGCTGCTGTAAGTCTTGATGGCGAGCGTCCTCGTGATGTTGCCTACAGACAACAGAACCATCATGTGAGAGAACTTATAGATGGAGTTGTGTCAGTGTCGCTTGATGCACAGAACAAGCCGAGGGCTCGAAGTGTTTCTTTACTTTTCCAAGCCGCTAGAGCCAACCTTCTGGACAAGACTTTGCAGTTGTTGGATGGGGAAATCAACATCAATTCATGTGACAGGGATGATCGGAGCTCATTATCCTTCGCGGCTGAGAGTGGCTCGATTGGCATCGTCAAGGCTCTAACATCCAGAAAAGCAGACATGAACTTACAAGACAGTTATGGTGGAACACCTCTTTGGTGGGCTTCAAAATGTGGCCATGCCATTGTTGTCGAACATCTACTGGAACAGGGGGCACACTGTGATACCCCAGATGCAGATGGTCAATCACCCCTTTCTGTCTCGTCGCAGTACGGGCACTTGACAACGGTCCGTATGCTTTTGAGCATGGAGCAGATCCCAACTCCAATACGGATTATGGCAAGACGCCTTTATTGTTCGCAGTTGATAACGGACAACTAGTTGTAGCAGAATTACTGTCGGACTCAGGAGCGGATGTGAACTACCGAAACCCATTAGGCGATTCGATTCTACGGCGGGCAGAAGTGAAGAAACACAAGGAGGTCTCAGATGTTCTCGAATACCACCAAAGGTTCCTCAAGAGCGAGTCAGATCAGTGGGATGGGGATGCAGTAGGAGGAGGAGCGTATCCGCGCGAGGTTCTCGACTCCATATCACCCCTCACCTTCAAACGTTATACGCCATTGCTCAAAGCATCCAAAAAGGGACAGTTAGCAATGATCGAACGGCTGATAAAAGCGGGAGCTGACCCAAATCTTTCTATCGATCGTCGTAGTGCTCTCGATGAAGCCGCCGCGTTTGGACAGTCTGAAGCAGTGGCTACACTTGTCGAGCACGGCGCTAGTGTCAATGGGTATGATAAAGATCGAAGTCCCTTGACGTCTGCAGCTTTTAACGGGCATTCAAACGTCATCAAGCTGCTTTGTGACCTCGGAGCCAGTATCGATCGCGGACATGAGTGGGGTTACAGCGCGCTGATGGACGCCGCGGAATGTGGACATGAAGTAGCTACATCTCTTCTCCTACAACTTGGGGCAAAGTCCGATACGAGAGACAAATATGGAAGAACACCGCTGTGGCATGCGACCAAAAAACGATTTGGCAATGTGGTGAAGCTGCTGGTGGAGAGCGGTGCCAACCTAGAGTGTGCTGACAACAAAGGTTGCACCCCTCTAATGATTGCCGTTAAGCGTCGAGACAGAAAACTCACGCAGTTCCTTCTTGAAAAGGGGTCGCAAATGAGACCAGACTCGAAAAGGAATTATTCGCCTTTATGCTATGCTGCTAGAAATGGAGATGAACCCATTGTTGACCTACTCCTTGATTATGGAGCAGATGTAAACCTTCCTTCTTTTGAGAAATGCACCGCACTACACATTGCAACATTCGAGGGACACATCATGGTTATTAAGATGTTGATCGAGGCAGACGCCGACGTTTCTCTGAAGGACGCCGACGGCAGAACTGCTTTGTCATTGGCCAAAGAAAATTCAAATGACGCCGCCATAACACTACTGTGTCGATCAGCAAGTTTGCGATACGCATATTGCAGGGAATATAAGAAAGCCGACGCGACGAGCTTTAACGAGAAAAGTTCTTACAAGTACCAACCCCTGACTACGGCTAGCTCTATTCGCATCATTGAGCTGTATCCCGGAAACCCAGGCGAAATACTCTCCTTCGAATTGGAAGAAGTTCCACTTGCTGGCACTACCTCGTTCGACGCCCTCTCCTATGAATGGCAAGAAAAGGTTGGAACAGTCCCAGTCCAATGCGGTGACCGCAAGATTCTCATTACGCCCAACTGCAAAGCAGCGATGGAAAAACTTCGACTTCGAAACAAGTCAAGACATCTGTGGATTGATGCTGTTTGTATTAACCAGTCCGACGATCATGAACGAAATCAGCAGGTCGGCATAATGGGGGAGATCTTCCGCACTGCTGATAAGGTTATCATGTGGCTTGGTGAAGAGACAAAATTTATGGCTCAAGCGTTCGAGGAACTCCCAATGATAGCGAAAGCACAGCGCAAGCTGTTGCAAGAAGCCGGGGAATTAGCTGTCGACGGTGAATCGTCAGAAGGGGACGAAGATCATGGTATAATGCTACAACGTATGTCAACCAATGAGTATATCGTTGGCGCTTTCGAGGACTTGATGGGCCTCACATACTGGACACGAGCCTGGATACTTCCTGAAATTATCATTGCCGGCTCCAAAGGCATCGTGATGTGCGGCGATCAATCTTGCGACTGGTCAACACTCAGGCTCGGCATGCCTCGCTACGAATTCTGTGGGTTTGGCCAGACACCTGCTATTTTTGACAGCTCTTTGGCAGATGAATATGAGAAAGAGGGCGAACTTCGTTTCGTGGATGTTGTCGATGTACTCCACACACTGGACGCCACAGACATTCGGGACAAAGTGTTTGCATCTTTGGGAGTCGCATCGAGTGCTAATGAGCTAGTGGAGAGGCCTATTGCTGATTATACGATGAGCGTACAACAAGTTTTCGTATATGCCACTCGTTATATTATTGACTCACACAGCCTATGGTCGGCCTGGACACTCGGTATACGACACAGCACGAAGCAAGTCTGTGGTCTGCCGTCATGGGTCCCAGACTTCAATCAAAGACCTTCATGTGAAGGAGAAGAGCTTTTCGGGCACTCGTGTGTACTGTGTCGCCTTGATATTGTCGAAGCACCCATAACGACTGACACATCCCTTCACATAGGCGGGTGTATTCTTGATAGAGTTGTGTTCAAGCTCAAACTAACAAAGGATCTCGAAATTTCTACAATCCTCTTGCTAGTCGTCGAAGCACTAGGAAAAGGGAACCAAAGCATCTACGATCTGTATACAGTTGGGGATGGGTTTGATATCAATAGCACGATAGTGGACCAGAAAGACCGGATGCAATCCATTCGCTCGATGAGAATGAGCACAAACGCAGGCGCACTCATCGATACAATCTTTCGCTTGCAACGATTTCCTTGCAACGGCGATGACGGGGTCAAAACAGGCGAGGACATAGCAGATGAGGCCTTTTCGTTATTGCTGGGATATATGGTTTGGACGCTTTCAAGGAAGGTGGATGCACTAGAGACACCAGATTATGCGAAACAGGCTGCAAACCCGTGGTTTGAAGAATCTACCAACGCTGAAACCTTTACTGATTTTGAGATTGACAATTTGGTCTTGATGGAAGGCTTGTTGAGATATGGAAATGATCTTATTTACACAGAGAATGGGTACTTTGGGTTGACAAACGCCGGAGAAGCAGATGATGGTATGTCGATTGCATTGGTCGGACATGGCTCGACCTTTCGGTTATTGAGAAAGAGAGGAGACTCGGAACCATATTACGAATATGTAGACTTGGTGTCGATCAACCTTATGGGTCAAGAGATTGACAAGCCGGAAAAGGCGTACAAGAACATCAATCTTGAGAGATTAGAGTTTCGTTAGTCGGAAATAACAAGATTACGATTACATCAGTGTTCTCCAAATCAGCTAGCATCCATCTTGTTGGGGTTCGAAGGGAGAATGTCCCAGAGAAAGCCGTCTGCCAAACTGTCCAGGCTTGATACCGTGACAATCAGCCCGCTGTCAATGTAAGCCTCAACTTCGAAGCCTACGACAAACTCCGGACTGGCTTAAATAAAATTTAGGCTACTCCATTATGGTAGCTCAAGTCTTGGGCGACCATTCTTCTGTTACAGTACCCACCTGAACACCAACTAGAGTACAATCCATCTAACCAAGATCCCTGCCTACACAACATGCTGTGACTCCACGGAGATGTACTACGTGGCATGCTCAGAAGCCGGCGTCACGGCTTTTACAACTACTGTACATTACAGTTTCTGCAGAAGCCAGCATGACGAAGACTCCAATCACGGATTGTGGTATGGAACGACTTGTTAGACGACCCGGCGAGACTATGGGTTATAAGACTGAGGATAACTGGGATGTATATATCATGCCTCGATGCAGACTGTCTTTGGATTTTGACTAAAGGGGTATCCAGTCTTTGTCGGTCAGAGTTAGTCACGCTTCCGAGGGAGTTTGTATCCTAGTGTCTATGAGTCCTAATGCAATACTTCGGACATGATGGTGGATCTCTGCGCGTCTTGTCAGCCTATGCCACCCACTCTCACAAGATCACACTGTATTATACAGTGTTTTCTCAGTCTAATGCAGCTACAAGGGTATCGGAGAAACATTTTCATGCAGGTTTTTTTACTTTGGGTTAGCACCATGTAGACAAAAGGCTATTGGCACTGTACCCGAAGCCCTGACTGTGAAATCTTAACCATAGAGACATGATATGATACCCGCATCTCGATTCAAACCACTACCCAACGCCACTCCCTGACCTCGCCGATCGTCATCGGTACCATAAACCGTTGTCAGAAACGGCCCAGAAGCCACCCGAAGCTTTGATTAGCCAGAGCATCCCTTGTTTCTACTGATTTATCCGTTGGTGGAAGTCTGTGTGTCAAACGTGGCTTTGAAACAGATACCAGTCCTCGCCCTTTCGTTAAGACGGCAAATGAGAGCATCATTTTCGAACTTAGGCTGAGGAATGTGATAGCCAACGTGTTGTTCAAGATCCTGATTTTTGACAAGCCTTGTGTCTCAGATGACGGAGGGAATGTACCGGTGATACCATCTTTGGACAAAGGTGGAGGTTGTGAGACAAAAATGTCAGCAGACGGCTGAGCTTTGCTCCACAAACGAGGTATAATAGGTCGCTAAGTTGATTGAAGGTGTCTCTCGGGGCGATTGATTGGTGACATCTGTCAAGTGGCTTTTAATCCCAGACATGGGTATTTCCGTCGGGTTACACAAGGGGTTGCAGTCCGCAGGGGTTGAATTTCACAGCTCGAGTGCTTTCAATCAACTGCAGGCTGCGATGCTACGCGTCAAGTACAGTACAGTACTGAAACTTTGAGTAAAACATGGACGAAGAGAACTTCACACTGCGGAATAGACGAGCAGAACAGCGGAATCTGGGAAACAAATCCCTGTACATGGCTACACAAAGAGTCATAGACGCCGCGAGCCATTGCAGATTGTGGCCAACCAGCGATTCACGGCAATTCTTGCCATCGCATGACTTAGCATGTCTTTCGTACTACATGAAAATCCTCGTTGTTTATTTTAATGGGAGCTCGGATCAGAAGGACTACAAAGCACGGCTCGAATAGCCGTAGCTGAGGGCCTGCGTTTGAGCTGGATAAAGTAAATAATAACACAAAATTACCATTCAGGAGAGTTGAGAAGTGACGTCTCATATATCAGACGAGGCCAAGATGTAAACGGGGCCATATCAGGCCACTATAAATCAAGTGACGTTCCGTAATTGAAACATATGTACGCCTGAGCGAGCAGCCAATGTTCCTTGGTAAGTGCCATGACCTCTGAGAAGTCCATTTCACGTTACACAAAGCTCTTTGCACCAAGTGTAGGAGTGTCCGCACGATGTAGTTAGTCTACCTGTCAGAAGTGGAACAAATAAGGGGAAGCGCCTTGGCCAAGACCTCTTTATTAGCGATTTGCGACGGAGGTCTGCACATTAATGGCACTTCAAACTGCCTGCCTGGCGCGGCCTTCAAGGAATGCCATAGCCCAAGGGAGGATATCAGATCATGCTGTATTGCTTTTACATGTGGTATAAGATTAAAAATGACGTAAAGTCAACATGCCTCAGGAACGATTGACAACCATTTAAGTCTTACTAGCTATCGGCGCCTGTCTAGATTAGAAGCCTTCAGGTTCGATAGACCATCAATATAGGAAGTATATTGAACATCACGGAGCGGCAGGGACGTTGAGTTACAGCCAGAGCCAGACCCTGTGACTCAAATCCTTCAGGCTCTTGATTACTGGGAAAGACCAGCCTGTCAGACCATATTAGAGTATTTGGGCTGTCTCATGCAGTTGCCGAGAGCCGTCGGTAGACCATCGCCGATAAAGATTCATCAGACACTGCTTGGCAGTTGGGTGCGTGCGATGTGTCTTAGACCAATATCGATGGCATACAATTGGTGGTCTAACCATAGAGGATGAAGCTGGGAAAGCGTGGGTGGAGACGCTGGGGTTGTGGCTAGGATGATACAAGTGCATTACGAGAAACATGACGTAGAATGACGATATCACGATATTTGTAGTAGGAAGATGACTGCAACTTCCTTTCAGCTTTGCGTGTTCAATACGGAGAGTAAGTCTGCTGGGGGCAGAGCTTTGATATGGGACCCTGGCAGTAATTGGTGGGTTGTGAGAGAATCCCCATCTCATGATTTCACTACCTATACAATGCCCGATATCTCTCATACGACTGAAGTCTAACCCAATGGGCGAAACCAACATCAGATAACAATTAGAACTCGGATGATATTAGCCTTTCTTTTCTATACTCTAGACGACCGAGACAAGAGCACACTCTTCCCATTGCAAGGATGGGTTTGTATAACCTCAGAGCCTTAGCGTCAAGGTAAGGCTCGAAAGCCAGGCATCGATCGCTGTACCCCTTTGAACGGATTGTATGCAATTAAGCATAAACCCCCAAAGTTCGAACGGCCTCCCACGGTATACCAAGTTAGTCGCAACGGCTGTGTGGGTACCTCGGGCATCTGGAGATTCAAGTCAGACATGGATATGAAACGGTAATATCCAGAACTTGATTTCTCAAACACATGATTCAGTTGCCCGAATAAACACGCAACTGACAGCTACACCTAACTTGAGCTCCTGGTATGACGGGAATACCGATATTTGTACTGTTGATGCTTCTCGAACCAATAGAACACAGCATATCTGAAGAACAGCATTTCCCAGGGACTGTTACACAGCCCATCGTATGAGATCCACAATCCACGCCTGGAAGGTTTTGGTGACCTCTGACTCTCGTATTGAGACCCTGCCATCGCTTTTGCTGTTCGAGATCGCATCGTAGACCTGTCTTGTGCTGTTTTCTGCCTTGTGATCACGATAACATCATGACGACTGCATACCAGTACCGTGGTCGAGATCTCACGATTCGAGAAGACCCTAACTGCCAAGTTCAGTTTAATCAAACATCAACATACAGCATCGGTATTCGAAAATGTCGTTACCCAGGAAAAGAATAATGCTGGGAAAAGGGAAGGTATATTCGATGTTTGTTTATGTTATTGTTAACTTCGACAGGTATATAGCATCGTCTTCAATCCACAGATAGCCTCATCTCATCAAACCCGAACATTCGCTTCAAATCGGTCACTCGTTCTACTAACATTCGTTAATCACGACACAGCCATGCCTCAAACGATGAGCTGGCGAGCCCTGACAGCTGTGACACTCGCAGCCATCACGGCCTCAGCCTACCCCTCCGAACATACCGCCCGTTCGAATAAACACGCCTACTGCCCTACCTCAGAGCTCTGTAACTGGGGAAGCTGCACCAACACTACCATTGGACTTGACCCCAGCAATTGTGGCAAGTATGGCAACTCCTGTGAGGCGGGAGAAATTTGCATTGTTGGTGAATGCAAACCATTGAACATTGGAGTTCAGAAGTGCGATACTCCATGCACAGCTGGTCAATGGTGCAATGATGGCGAGTGCACTTCGATTGAGATCGCGGTAAACTCCCGTCTTTGTGGCACAGATCAGGAAGACTGTGGCGCTGGCGCAGTTTGTATCAACGGCGAATGCCAGATCCTCGACATCGACCCCGAAACTACGTCTTGCGGTCCCGACAAAGTAACCTGCGATGCCGGAACTTGGTGTCTACAAGATACTTGCGTACCATTCATCCTCGGAACATACCCTCAAACCTGCGATAACAAGACCCCCTGCCCTCTCGGCTCATCTTGCAACGATGGACAATGCCAACAAATCTTCATCTCGACCGACGTTTACAACTGTGGAGAGTCCTCCAAGGGCTGCACCGCCGGACAGCTCTGTGTCTCTGGATCATGCCAATCTCTTTCCTTCACTGAGGAGAAGTACCAAACAGATGCATGTGGTAAATCCAAAGGACCTTGTGATCCTGGCTTCTTTTGCTGGGAGGGCGAGTGCTTGCCTATCAGTATCTCTACCGATTCTTCTCACTGCGGCGACAACAAAAAAGGATGTGGAGCTGATGAGCTTTGCATCTCTGGAATGTGCATCAAGAACCTTTTCCGGGAGGGTGAAGCTGGTGTTACATGTAGCAGCGGCTCTTCTGGCTCCGGCGGTAGTCAGGAGGGACCTACTGGACCTTCTGGATCTGGTAACACTTCGTCCGGCAAAAGCTCCAACGGCAAGGGAGGCTCTTCAGGAAAGGGCAGCTCTAGCGGCCAGGGCTCTTCTGATGGATCGTCCAACAATGGTGGTTCTTCTGGTCGCCCTGGTGGCAAGCCATCCGGCAGTGGTGGCTCTGATAGTGGCTCTTCCAAGGAAGACGGCTACCCTGGCTATGGCCCCGGCAAGCCTGGTTCCGGTAATGGCAATGGTAAGGGTGGCTCTGGCAGTAATGGCAACGGCAACTTCCGCGGTTCTGGCTCTGGCAATGGCAATGGCTTCGGCCCAGGCTCCGGTTCTAACTCTGGTAAGGGAGGTAATAAGGGTGGTGCCAACAACTTTGGTCCCGGTCGTCCTGGACCGGGAGAAGATGGCAATGGTTCCCCCGCCCCGTCCTGCGATCCCGACTGCTCCTCCAACGAGATCTGCATTGGCGGCGAATGCCTCACTGTCTCAGATCCTCTATCCTGCGGCCCCTCTTCTACCCTTTCTCGTCGCCAGACCCAAGAATGTCCTGAAGGTTTCGCCTGTATCGACGACCGCTGTGTCCCAGTCGAAGGACCCGAAAACTGCGGTGGCTCTACCTGTCCTCTCAACTATGCTTGTATCGATGATGCTTGCGTTGCTCTCAGTGATCCTACCAACTGTGGTGGAGAAGTCTGTACCAGCGATGAGATTTGCTTGGCTGAGACCTGCACTGCAAACCCTGCTCTGGCCAGCTGCTTTGGTGTTGTCTGCCCTAGAGGGCAGAGATGTCTCGATGGCGATTGTGTTGCTGCACCTGGATTCAATGGTAACCCCCAGGGCGGTAACGGCCGACCTGGCGATGACCTTGATGATGATGATGACGACGATGATGAAGCATCCCTCACTGTCACTATCTCCGGATCTGTCACAGTTATTCCCAACCCAGATGCCACAGACGGGACTGACGCTTCTACGACTGGTCTACAAGGCGGTCCTGAAGGAACCCCAGGCACACTACCGACTGACTCCAATGGAAATGTCATCACAACTGCCATCGCCACTGGAGGACCCGATGACAACGAAGCCACTGCAACATTTGGAGTGATCACCGACGGCAGCACGACCATCACCTTCGGCGTTGACCCTACTCAGACTGGCATCGCCTGTTCAATCGACGCTGAGTGTATCCTCGACGCGGAGCTTTGTGTCGTTGCTGGAATCAACGTCTGCATTTGCAACAATGGTGTTTGTGTCATCGACCCAGATCTTACTCCGGGTGGTCCCACCACCGGAGCTGGAGGACCAGACCCTACAGACGACTTCCCTCCAGCGCCAACCGGAACCTTGGCGTGTACAACTGACGATGACTGTCTTGCTCTTGGTAACACTTGCCTGTTCAACGGCGAGAACATTTGCAACTGTGTTGACGGCGTCTGTGTTCAGGGACCCATTCCTGGAGATCCCCAAGGCGGCTCAGGAAGCATTGGTCCTACTGACGGTCCTGATCTGACTACCCTCACTGGAACTGATGGCGAACCTACAGCTACTGTTACGCTCACTGATGATGGACCTGACGAGCCTGAACTCACAACACTCACTGGAACTGATGGCGAGCCTATGGCTACTGTCACTCTCACTGATGACGTCCCCACTGACCCCGACGTCACTACTCTCGGCGGACCCGATGGTGAACCGACTGCTACTGTTACTCTTACCGATGACACACCTGGTGGCCCTGAAGTTACAACTGTCGATGGACCAGACGGCGAACCCACTGCCACCCTGACCCTTACCGCTACAGACCCCGCGGAGACTGAGTTCCCCTGCAACACCGATGCTGACTGCTTGGCTGACCTTGGCCTTTGCGTTGATGGTCTGATCAATCTGTGTATCTGTGTAGATGCAATTTGTATTGTTGACCCTGTCACCAATGTTGAGACAACAGCTACCGATGATATTCCAGCTCCTACACCCACTACTGGCTGTACTACCGCGGCCGACTGTGTAGCCAACACCGAGCTATGCGTTGATGGTCTCTTGAACATCTGCCTCTGTCTTGATGCTGTCTGTGTTGTTGCACCCGATGCCGCCGCTACTACAGGTGACGTTGTACCTACGGAGACAGCAACTACTGAATGCAGTACGGATGATGACTGTCTTGCCAACATTGGTCTTTGTCTGGATGGCCTTCTGAACCTGTGTGTTTGTGTCGATGCTGTCTGTGAGTTGGCTCCTGGGGGAGGAGGTGACGACGGCGAGGATGGTTCAGCTTGCACAGACGATGGCGACTGCATAACAGCAGGATCTGTATGCTTGGACAGTGGTGTTTGTGGACCTGACCCTGATGGTCCAGACACCACAACCTGTAATACCGCTGATGATTGTGCGGTGAACGCTGCCTTATGTCTTGACGGCTTACTCAACCTCTGTGTTTGCGTTGACGCTGTCTGCCTGAATCTAGGCGGAGGTGGAGGTGATGGGTCTGCCTGTACTGAGGACGATGAATGCTCCACCGCTGGCTCAGTCTGTCTTGACAGTGGCGTCTGTGGCCCTGACCCGACTGACCCTGGCACAACATCTTGCGACACCGCTGATGACTGTGTTGCCAATGCAGGTCTTTGCTTGGATGGCCTCCTCAACTTGTGTCTCTGCGTCGACGCTGTCTGTGTACCATCCGGAGGTGGAGGTGGAGGTGGTGACGGTGAGGCCTGTACGGATGATGGTGACTGTACCACTGCTGGTTCAATTTGCCTCGACAGTGGTGTCTGCGGTCCTGATCCGACTGACCCTGGCACAACATCTTGCGACACCACTGCTGACTGCACTGCGAATGCTGCCCTCTGCCTTGACGGTCTTCTCAACCTTTGCGTCTGTGTTGATGCCGTTTGTGTTGTGACTCCGGGTGGTGGCGGCGGTGACAATGACGGCGATACCTGCACTGACGACACCGACTGTACTGGAACTGGCTCCATCTGTCTTGACAGTGGCGTCTGTGGCCCAGATCCTAGTGCAGGCACAACCCCTTGTACCACAGCCGACGACTGTGCGGTGGATGCTGGCCTTTGTCTCGATGGCCTTCTGAACCTTTGTGTTTGCTTAAATGCTGTTTGCATTAATCCTGGAGGCAACGGAGATAACGACGGCGATGCTTGCACCGACAACGGTGACTGTACTGGATCTGGATCTATTTGTCTTGACAGTGGTGTCTGTGGTCCGGACCCCGATGCAGGCACGACTTCCTGCGACACAGCAACCGACTGTACTGCGAATGTCGATCTTTGTATTATTGAAGGTCTCAACTTTTGCGTCTGCCTGAATGCCGTCTGTGTTATTGGAGCAGGTAACGGAGGCACAGGCGAGTCTTGCGGGGTAGACGCAGACTGTACTACTCCAGGCGACGAATGTAACAACAGCATCTGCGGTCCCCCAGGCGGCGGTGGCCCCGATGCGTGCGTTGACGCCAACGACTGTCTCCTAAGCGTCAATCCCCTCTGCGCTCTAGGTCTCTGCGTCTGCGTAGACGCCGTCTGCGCAACATCCCCCGATGTTGATGAGTGTTCAGGTGACGACGACTGCAGCGCAGGTGCCACTTGTTCCAACGGCGTTTGTGTAGACAACACAGATTGTACTGGTGCAGCTGACTGTCTTGCAAACCTGGATTTGTGTGTTCTGCCAGGCGTTTGTGCCTGTGTCAATGGTGTCTGTGGACTTATTGGCAATGGACCTACACCGGAGTGTACGGCAGCTGCAGATTGCAGGACATTGCCTAGATGTCGCTTGGGACTATGCCTTTGCGTTGCTGGACAGTGTATTCTTGGAGGATAGAAGGAGTTCCGTGTAATGGTTTGACTTCTTGTATATGCTTTGGTGGTTATGAGTTTATGATCATGGCAACTTACGGCCTATAATTATGTTTTAATGGAATGACCTTTCGAGAACCGAAACTCTCAAATGACATCCTCTCGGCTTATCACGTTCCAATGCTGTTGGATATAACTTTCAATGGCTTCAACCACAGTGGGTCAACAGTACTGGCCGCGCTTAAAATTATTCTTCCGTTTATCGGTGGCGCTTCGCTCGATTGTAGTGGAGACAGTCAGATACCAGGGCCTCGGAAGCTTGTGTATGTATGCCACTGCTGTACGGGAAAGGCTTCAACGGTCGCTGGGACTCAATTCCTTGTTGCAACTACAATTCCGAAGGCAATATTCATGGTAGTTGTAACCACAATGGATAACACATTTATGAAGCAAAAAGTAGCATTAGCAAAGACACACACAGTCACCGTCACAGTTTGAACCCTTGTGAGGACTTCACTTGAGCGTCGGGTTCTCGAACAAAACATGATATAATTACTGACCAACTAAAATCTAATATTACTAAAAAGGGTGCCTGGGCGTCATTTCGCTGTACTTGTTACTATGTCTGTTGCGGTACTTGTCGCTGTGCGTATGGCTGAGCTTGTGCCCAAGCCTATGCCCCCAAGGTCCTTCACCATCACGGAAAACCTCGTCCCACCAATCGGGATAAGGCGCGTTTGGATCAGCCTTCTTCTTCTTGTACTGACAAATGTTTGAGAACTTCATCTTATGCAGTCTGTTCTTGGCCGACTTCTTCATCTCTCGCGGATACATACTCTCATGTTCTGCGCTAACGCCCCAGTATCTGATACGACCACCATCGTCTAGAACAGTCGCTAGAGGATCTTCAGGCTCACCGGTGGCTTTCATACGCTTATGGAGGAGCGTTCGAAGGTGTTCGGAGTACCATGGTTTATCCCACCATGTTGATCGATGCTTCTTGAGTGGGCCGACACCGTTGTGGTGGAGAATGACAGGGATAGACTCGGTGAAGAAGTCGGCGTAGAGTGACATATTGGTCCAGTTGGATCCCGGCACGATGTCTGCAAGAGGGTTTGGTGCTGAAAGGATATCCTCGGGTATACCTTGTAGTCGAACTGGCTGGATGCCCCGCTCCTTGGAGTACTCATCGATCTCCGACTGGTTACCCAACTTGACAAAGGCACCGTTATCCCGTCCCTGAACATCCTGCGCCCATTGAGTCTGGACTGATAGTTCTTGGGCGTAATCGAGACCAATGTGATACTCCAGCTTGTCATCCATCAAGTCGGCCATTGCTTGTTTCGGTACCTTGTTCGCCCTCTGCCACTTTCGAAACATCTCCTGCTCGACAATGACTTCAGCAGCAAGAGACTGCTCACTTCGCATCTTGATTCCTTGTCCAATACCGTTCTCCATCGTGAAATAGGCGCGACGGAACAAGCGTCTGAGATCGCCAGCAGGACCGATGTAGACACCTCCGTTGATCCATCGCGGTCTGTAGTAGTTCCACGTCTCGTTCTTGTCGGTTTCAGGCCCATAAAGATCCTTGCGCAGTGGGCTCTGAGGCCATTTGTCACATCGGATCTTGTAACCCATCTTCTCAAGCTTGGGGTCGCATCGTTTGCCAGATGCTGCAATGATAGTCTGCTTCATCGGCATCTTCCCACTCCTTTTCTTGTTCCACATCTCCTGTAGCCTCTCGTTGGCCTCTTTGTTGAGCCTATGGTATCGCTCAAGCATTACCTGTGCAGGCAGCTGGAACCAAACGTCGTAGGCATCGACAAGAAGGACGATATCGTCTTCCTCCAAACGTTCGGATGGGTGTGCGTTCGGGTGCATGACTGCATCAAGGTAGTCAACAAAGCCAGGCACCTTTGGCAAGTTCTTACCACCTTTCCATTTTGAAATGGGACGATGGTCAACTCCCCAGTTGATGATAACGGGACTTGGGTAGCCGAGGGCGAGGGCGCTGCCGATTGTTTTGCACAAATCGGGGCTTGGGTTGTTGGCGGGTATGACAAGGGCGAATCGTCGGTCTGCGTCGCGCGTGGATGTAGTGGTAGTCTGAGGTTGCCAGTCCCAAGTTTCCGAAGGGAAGAGAAGAAAGGAAACCCAGCTGAAGACGATCAAGCTGACAATTGCAATAGGGACCCTGTGTGGCCTCAAGTCTTTCATGAGAAGAGACATATTGCAAGCTGATACTCGTTTGAGTAGCAGTAGCGGAGTATCCAAGGGTGTACGCAGAGTTGACGTTGCCACCCGGCCTTATACCTTCTTACATTGAACATGCGCAGGGGCGAATTAACACGTAAATGTTACTACGAGGCAAGGGCAATTGTCAGGATTCCAATGAGAACCTCCTACTTCTTGTGGCGTCCTACCAGATATTCAGGTGCTGAAATTGAAGGCGATTAGTGCGAGTCGTCTTGCAGATAGTCTCAGAAAGTTGGGAAGCTCATTCATCGGGATGGCTTCAGTCATGCAAGGGCGCTCACTCAGAGCCAACCGATTGGACAAAAGATCAGAAATTGTTAATTGTGGCTTAAGGGTGCTCGACAACTCAGACATTAAAAGTCTGTTTGTCTTTAATTGGATCTTATCAGCCTTTGCCCGACTTCAGGGAGAATTAGGTATGCATAATACGGCGAACAATTTATTCGAGCCTTCGAGGGCCTCGACCTGGTCCGAAATCAGGGATGGGATTTTCGCCATGCTACGCGTGGGCAATTGATCCCCGCAATTTGAGGGTCATGCTGAGCCGAACTACAAAGGCTTTATCGTGCGGTTGCAATTCACGTGTCCCGCATATTTGATTAGGTGCAACGGAGAGTCCTTCCTCCAAACAGTCGTCAACCCCCAAATTGAACTGACATCGACTTCGCATCCTTCGCGTCATTGCGACCAGTAGCGGTACATTAGCGACAGCCGAGGTCACAGTGGGTGCAGTAGTAGAGCGTAGAGTCTTCTATGAGTGAAATAGTCTCGGTCCTCATAACAATTGTCATGATACCTTGAGGAAACGCGGTGTAGGTTGTCTTGAACAGTCGTCGCGGTGGACTCAAATTGGGTCGTGCCCTCCTAGGCGCTGGCTTGCATTTTCCAGCGTTCACAGTGCTAGAGCCTACCTACTGAAGCTCGCCAAGACGGTACCTAGTTTTCAAGGGGGGTGGAAAGCGTAACAAAGACCGGCGAATGAACAAAAACATGGAGAATAGACATCGCGAAAGCATTCCTCTGTGACGATGGTTTTATTCATGTCATGTTGATATTTGCTGTTTCCTTGCAAGGGAAGCTTCTTACTTTGGTCAAGGCGTTGGGTTGGAACTTCAGCAATTTTAGACAACCTAGCCACAGTTTGAAAGCCTGGTCAGAGGGCTACGCCACAGAACGATACGCAGCCACAGTTGGGAAAGGATGCTAGTGCCTCTAACAATCCTTCACACAGATTCGGCATAACAACGATAATAAACGTATTGCGTTACCTAACCTAGGCTTATCTCGAGCTACAGCTTAATCTTGTTCAATGGTCAAAGTCTTTATTCTGCTTTAAAGTTGGGATTGATATAAATAAGAAAATGAAAATAAGCTCTTCCAGCTCTATTGTTTTGTCTTGCCCAGATGTCTTGACGTACTGGTATACTTTGTGAATTGTACGAGAACCCGAACATTACATGGCGGTTGGGCCATATGGATCTGCTGACCTTCAGGTCACATCACGATAAGAGATAAGAGCAACTAACCAATCAGATTGACTCTTCAAAAGTTGCTGGACTGGTAATGGTCTAAGCTGAACCTGGCTTAGCGTACGCCTTATCTCTTATCATACCATGGCATGAAGGAAGCGCGCCACGACCCGGAGGTCACCCTTGACAGTTCGGGTGAGTTGCAATCCGCATTCATGATAAGAACGGGCGCTGGCAACCATAAACGGAAGCTTAACCTTAAGCCATTCATTCTCGTCATCATCTGTTGTTACAGGCTGCTTCTGTATTAGCCTGGACTTGAAATACCGGTAGTTTGGCCCGCTTGATGGATAAACATAAATCCCACAGCACCAACCTCAATGTCTGGAATTGATCGACAGTATAAATTACTGTGCCGGTGATAAATGCCTGCCGCATCTCAGGGTCTTCTATTATAGGTCAAAAACGTGTGCTGATGTTGATCGGTTGAAGTATTCGTTCTTATGGGTGAAGACACTATCGCGTTGTCCAACAGACGGTCTACGCGACCCGAACCCCAGTGAACGTGTCAAATGCCGGAATCTGAGGCCTGGAACAGCTGTTGTAATGCTCTGAAAAGGGTCTGGGCACCCTGGAATAGTTCAGTAATCTCACTCTTGAGTCATAATTCTCAAAGCAGTAAAGTCAGGGCATTGGAATGCATGACCGTTATCGATGAGTGTCTGGCCACAGATCATTCGCTCTGCTTTCCGTTTGGCTTTCTGCAAGGTACGAAACGATCAACCAGCGAAATTGAACCCCATGGGACGATGTGATGGCGCATCGGAAAGCTTGGTCGCGGACCTTGGCGCCATACCAGAAAAGTTCTACTACCACTAAGGCAGATATCATGTAGATCCAGGCTCTGGTCCGATGGCTTACGGGCTGATTTTAGATGTGACGTCTTTGGAAATCCAGGTTTACTTATGTGCCAAGATTCCCTCCGTGTCTAGGCGTTCTGCTTTTAGTTTTCTTAGTATTTGCTAACGGAGAATATTTGTTTTACGTTTCCCCAAGACACCCTAACTGACGAGACACAATGATGTTACCACACCGTGACAAATGGGACGTCCACTACGCCAACATGAACGTTGATGAAATGGTATACATTGGGAGGGACGTGTTTGTAATTGTATGTGTTTCCACAGATGACTGACTGCCTTGGTCATCACTAACTGTATAGGTCGCCTCAACGCTTTCACTCTACAATGCCATCGAGCTTCTTACTCTCATCTTTCTGACGTTCAAACGAAGAGCCGGCCTTTATTTCTGGAGTATACTGTTCGCATCATTCGGCATTTTACCGTACTGCTTGGGATGGTTCATAACTTACTTCGACTTGACGCACGACTATGTGGGCATGATTATTGAGACCGTCGGCTGGGTTCTTGTGATATCGGGTCAATCTATTGTTCTGTACTCTCGTCTACACCTGATTCTAACCGATGTCTTCATCCTGCGTACGGTACTAACTGTGATTATCGTCAACGGTCTAATCTGGGTACGTCGATCATGCTGTTACACAAACCACTGCAACTAACGCTCATCAAGCACACAACTATGACGGTATTACTCTTTGGATCAGAATACAGCCCGAGAGAAAACCGGCGCGGCTTCAATAATGTCTTCAACATCGCAGAAAAGATCTCGATGAGCTGCTTCTACTTACAAGAGATAGCCATCTCGGGTTTATACTTGTGGAAATCGATGGATATTCTTAAGACCGCATTTGGCAACACACGAACCATGCTATACAGGCTTTTCGCCATCAGCATAGCCATAGTGATAATGGACATCGCTATGGTCATCATCGAACTAATGGACTTTTACGTGTGGGAACATGGCGTCAAATTAGTCACATACTCGATCAAACTCAAGCTCGAGTTCGCCGTGCTAGGCGAGCTCATCGAATTTGTCCGAAATCGCAGTGGGACACGAACCCGTCCGACGAAACCATCACAGGACCAAAGTACCCTTGTCCCACTATCTTCGATGCACAGAGGCAACACGAAGGCGACAGTCAACATGCCGGACCGCATTTACACTGGCGATACACATACGAACACGACTATCGCTGCTACACCTGTGAGGCCTGAGAGACCTGAAAATACGGCTCGCGACAGGATACATGTTGTTCGTGAGGTTGACGTGGAGAGTTTGACGGCATATCCTAGGAATGAGGGGAGCAGGGAGGAATTGTTTCGTATGCAGGATCAGCTTCCGCCAGAATTGATGCCTAGAGCGTTATAGTTGGGTTACTTCAATTCAAAACACGGGACTGTCTTTAGAAAGTAATAATGAAAGAAATATAGATCAATGAAGCTCATATCATTGGACAAGTATGACTCCTTATCATCTGAGTGCGACACATCCTCGACAAGTCCTGTGAATGTGACCAGCGGGGCAAAGGTCCTGGAGTCTAGGGAAGCTGCATTCACAAGCGGAAGTAAGGCTGCAATTGTTGTCCAACATCTTTGTGCCACGCGACACCCGAACAGACCAGAGTACCTAGTAATGCAATGATCCTCAAGATCAAGGCATCAATCGCGAGTGGATGCCTTCTCCTTTCCTAATAGTGATATTCCGTATTGTATGCCTACCCAATTGCTCTGGCAAATTCAACATCACTCACAACCACGCAGTATCTACAGTTTCCATCTCTTTGCAGGACGACAGTATATACAGACCAGGTGTGAAGGTCACTACGACCGATTCAAAACTCACTGAAGCAACTTTCTGACTCATTCACCACGATGGAACCCGTCTCGCTGTTGATCGGCATCGTGCCATTATGCGCCCAGCTTGCCAAAACGACAACAACTATTAACAACTTGATCTCATCATACAAGTCTGCGGCACGAGAGCTGGAGGCACTGTCGAATACTCTTGCAGATGTGGCGAACGTTTGCGAATCACTAGGAGATATCCTATACAACTCTGATACATCGGAGTACCATCCCAGTGAAGCACGGCTTTTTGCTGCACTGCATGGCAGGATTCAGGAGTGTCATGACAGATTAGCAGATGTTCAAGACATCATTCAAATTGTGAATGGGAAACGGAGAGGACCATTCAGAAATGAAGGCTTGTTCTTGCAGTTTAAAGATAAGATCTCATCCTGCACCAAGAGGTTGGACAAATCTCTCTCAAGCCTCAATCTTGTTTTGACGACAAGCAATTTGTAAGCTTCTCTTTCTCCTATTGAGAATCATCAGACTGACCTTCTACTAGTATTCGTTTGCTCCAGCCGCCCAGGATGGAAGTCACTATTCTTGAGGAAACAGACTCGCCTAGTCGCTTAAGTGCTGTTATTGAGCCTGATCGAGCTTCAATTTCTGGGTATGTTGATACCAGCCCCACCTCCACGGACGTCTGTCGAAAATCGATACCTGAAACAACATTTGTTATAAATCGCCGGCAACATTCCCTATTGGGATTGGCGTTCATCGCAAAAACCACAGTGCAGAAGAAGACGGCGAATGTTCATGGCTTAGGACCCCCCGTAACCAAAGGTTGTTCGACTTTTACTGTAGGCACACCATTTTCCAGCCGGTCTATTAAGGTTTGTATCACGCAGGCCTGCTTTTCGCCTTTATATATTACGTTACAGGTACCATGGGTGGTTCGAGTCGACTACGGGTCAGGTAGCGTCGGCGAAAGGATCCGGAACGCATATTTCGACGACGACCTAGAAGAGATTCGGGAATTACTCGTCCAACGTGTTATAACACCCACAACACTACTTGGCTGGAACGACAATTATACTGACACCGGATATACCATATTAGGAGTGAGTGTCCAGTATGGTCCTAATCTGCCATTGATTGACATCAGCTCAGTTAGCAGCAGCATTAACAGCGCCACGTATTCTAGCATTTGCGAGGTCGCAAACGAATATGGTGGAGGAAAGGTAAGATATGCGAGGAAGTAAGAGCGACCGCGCATTATCCCTGCTGACAGTCACAGAGAGCAATTTCCTGACGGTCCTGGTGTATTCAAACTCATACAGGAATCATCTGACTTACAATGTGCTGTCGACTACATCAACATGCGGAAGAATGGGATGAGCCCAGACGAACTAGACTCTGTACTGACTGGAGTTCTAACTTTAAGTCAACTAAAAGCTTGCATAGATGCGTATTTAACCTGGTCCTCACCAGCCCGAGATCGCTTTTACAAGGTTTTAGGAAGAAGTGTGCTTAAAGCCTTCTCTAACCAGCATCTCTTGAAGCATGATGTGGGAGATTGGGCGTCATTCATCTCAGAGCATACTGCACGAGGTCTCGACATATACAGCGACCTTCACACCGACTTCTATCATAACGCCAGTACTTTGACTGTGATTCCTCGACGTCCGGCCTGTCCAGATGCAGCTGTTAGCAATTTACACTTGTGGCTCGATGTACTGGAGCTAGCAGGAGTAGAAATTGGACAATATCTGGAAATTGAAACACCACAGTGTTTTGCTACTTGGGCAGCGTCAGCAGCATGCCATATGCCAGGGTATCGCGAAGACGGGTCGTTGATCAACCGGGTCTTGCAAGTACAGTATTCAAAAGGCAGACGCATCCCGTATTGGCGAGAAGAGATCAGTCGAGCATGTGCTATACGAGAACTCTTGGTAGAGTTTCCGCGTTTCCTACATCGCGAAACCATAGACACTTACGCCAACTGGATGGATACTATGCGGCTCCGCCAAGCTTGGAAAGCTGGAGAGAACACAACATTGATTTACCCGGAGAAAACGACGTGGCCCGTTGCACCAAAAATGGGAGACGATCCACGACCACCAGACCTTGGGCATCAAATGGACGTGAACATGGAGGTCAAGAGGGCAGTGGAATGGTTGTATCATGAATATCATCAGAGAAAAAGACGTCGCGAACGCAAACTGGAACGGAAAATGCGGAAAGGGGCTGGAAACAAGAAGGCTCATGGAAAAATGTCAATACCCGGTACTTGGGTGGACTAAGGAACAGTCGATTTAATCTCAGATATCCGCCTTGAACAAATACCTGGAATGGAAATCACTGCATTCCCCATGCATATCGAATAAGTTGAAGTTGTTTATTCCTGAAAATCTGCCTCTCAGAAATCCTAGATGAAGCGAGTATACAAAAAGTGATCTATAGTTCCAAATGGCTCGGAGATTATCCTAGATCCGATGATGCTCGTTCTCAAAAACAACTATACAACAGAAATGGTCAACCATTAATGATACTGTCATGTCTCTCGAAATCGAGATACCCTAGACATGCCTTCGGTGAGAAGATACAACATGATTGGTGGATGGCGACGCGTCTTTCACGCTAAGCCTCTCACGTCACTATGCCCGGCATAATCTCAAGTGGCTCCCTCATCTTACATCCAATCATCCAACTACCCCTGATCCGAGATGTACATCAACAGGCCAAGATAATGGTCGCAAAACGTGACCTTCGAGATAACGCATCAGAAGACCAAGACGACACTATCGCATCCCTCGTCGAGATCCAGAAATGTCGGATTCCGCAGCAGAAAATGATCTGGATTGTCGAGAACCTTGAATGTCTTGGTAGACGACAGTCCAAGAAGAGGAAGATTGACGCTGATGAGGATGAGAAACCAGAGAGGCCTTATTGGTTTCGGGAAAATGTCAATGGATTCACTGATAGTAATTTCGTTGCACTCTCATATACCTGGGATGCTTCTGAGTATGAAACACAGAACCACAAAGCCGAAGGGCATTTGATTGAGACGAGGGATGGCGAGGATGCTTGGCGTTCATCAGTCCGCAACTCCGTACTTGAGAGGATCACAAAGTACATGCAATGTCATGATGTACCTTTGCTATGGATTGATCGACACAGTATTCCCCAGAAGAAGTGCAAACAACCAGCATGCACTCACGAAGAATGCAAACAGAAGAGACATGCCCTTGATGCCATGGACTGGGTTTACTCACTCAGCGATCACCCTACTGCTTTACTTGGGCGACCGATTCACAGCGAGGATGAAATGGCCACTCTGTCAGCTATTTTGAGAGGCGTACTTGTCAAATACCACGACGGTGGATTCGCTCTGTCCAAGAATGCGGAATACGATCAGGCCAAGAAGATGCTGGATCTTTTATATGAAATCACTAGTGACAAATGGTGGACCAGGGCGTGGACGTTCCAGGAGAATTATCGAGCTGGCCTCAAAATGACGCTTCTTATCCATCACGATCCCGACCTTGAAGCTGCGAAGAGGTCTATGCTCAGTGGGAAGAAACCAATGTTTGGTGTGGTCCCCGGCGAGCTCAGCTTTCAATCCGTCAAGTTCTCAGAGAGCGCGACCAAATTCTGTCTTGCCTTTCGGCGGCATGATTTTGGGACAAACGAGGATGAAGACAAAATCACTCATATTCTGAAGACTGCTGGGAGATATAAAATCCTCCTAGCGCCGTCAACATCCATGTCCGGGACCATCATTTCTGATGTGCAGTGGAGAGGTGTAACGGAACCTTGGGATCGCTTGGCTATTATTGCCAACTGCTGTCAGTATGCGACAAGGCTGGATGCAACGAGATTGCAACAGAAAGATGAAGACGGACTGAGCCTTGATCTATCAATACTGGCATTGCGTCTGTTAAATGGGGAGATCCTTAACAACGACGAGGTTTACGTACCCAAGGGAACTGTCATAGAGCAGACTAATGACTTGTTTTTCGACGACTTTAAGGCACCTGACGGCGAGAGGCGATTGACATATAACAAAAGCTGTCGCTTCGTTGACGTGGATTTCACGAAGTCGGGTATCAAGACAAGAGGTCATCTGTGGAAGCTTGGGAAAACACTGCGAGCACCTCGGTCGTCGCCACGGCTATCACAAGCAAGCCAGCAGGGCGAACAGCAACTCTCGGAGTACCAACGGACACGCCTACGGCAGCTCACCGAACTAGTCAAGGCTCAACATATCGGCAGGAATGCTGATATTGTTGAGGATATGAAGGGATTTCTCAAAGAGGACGCCTTCGTGGTCGATGATGAAGAATCCTTCAGTCTGCGATATCGCCGGCTGATGGCGAAGGAAGTCGTTAGAGCAATGGATGCAGACAAGGGCTTGTCTTTGGGGTATCTCTGCGATTCAGCTGGGCAGCCTACGGCAGCTCGAGGGATTTTCATCCACGATTGCGGTACCGATGCTGGTGAACTTCTGAGTCAACATGAAGACAGCCCTGCGTATGTCTTCACCTCATTATGGTCTGACACCCATGAGGACGAAGAATATTTGGCGAATGAGCTAGATCATCATGTGTCACTTGGAGTTCGAGTTTCTGGAGATACCCATGAGGGACCAGTACGTTTGTATACGCAGGAGTGGGTGCTGGGATTATGTTTCTTTACAGGTGTTCCTACCTATGATGTGGTATTCCCCTGGCCACAGGTTATGACAAAAGAACGTTCCTAAAAGCATATTTGGGGACTTGTGGAGTAAAAAGATAAGTGTAATATTCTTGTACTATCAGGGATGGAACGAAAAAATAGCAGTGATTATAAACAAGGCGTTTGCGTTTGCCCTGGTTAAATATGCTGCATGAGTTTATATCCACGCAAAGTTACATGATCATAGGACATAGCGGAAGTGGGGGTTCTATAGATAAAGTTAGTTTACACCCTGATATAGCTTTGAAAAAACTTACCTCAAAGTCGGTCAAATCACCTCCATCCGTATCAATGGGATCCTCGTTATTGGATCCCACGGCCGCCGCAGCAGCATCTCGGCGTGCGTTTCTCCTAACCAATAGAACTCGAAGCATAATCGCCACCATCATCTGGGCGACAGAACAGCCTAAGATGAAGATACACCCGGTTTGGTATAAAGGAGCCTCCTCGCCGAGGAAGGCATGGGGACCAATAACATTACCGACGCAGTAAGCAATGAACACCATGGCGGAAGCTGTCATACGCTTGGTATAACCACCGAGGTTGCTGGCAGGCATCTGCATCGCCAGAACCAAAGAGCAGACGAATGCACCGACGATGTAATAGCCGAAAAGAACGCCAATCTTGTGATGTTCGCGATCCATCTTCCAGAGAAGAGAAATTCCGATAATAGTAGGGATGAGATAGACTGCCATAATAGTAGTGCGGATATTCTTAATCTTTGAAGCGAGAAAAGTTCCAGACAGAATCCAGACGACTTGGAACGCGCCCATGGGGATACCCAAAGCAACGGTCTGAAGAGGATCCTTGACGACACCCTTGATGATGAGCTTGCCGAAGTTGGCGACGCCTCCGTTCATGCACTCGTTGAGTAGCATAAATAGGACGAGAAGCCAGACCTGGGGATCGATGAAAGCTTCCCGGATCTGGTACCATTTGATTGTCTTGTTGAGAACACCCGTTCGAGCGAGGCGACCACGTCCGATAAGAAGCGCTCGTTCCTCGAGTGTGAATTGACGGGCTGTCATGATGCTGTCGGGAAGGAAGAAGAGCAGGACAAAACCCCAGACGACGGTCATGCCACCACAGGTCATGAAGACGGCCTTCCAGACAGGGAAGTTCTTGATCTGACCAATGCCGTAGGTAAGAAGACCACCGAGCTGTCCTCAATTAGCAACGTCAACGGTTTAGACGAAAAGACTCACCATAGCCCCGACACCATTGCAACAGTAGAAGATACCGGCTCTGAACGGCTGCTGTTCCCGCATATACCACATCGAAACGATCATCATGAAACACGTTGTGATCGGTGCCTCGAAGACACCCAAGAAGAATCTACACGTCGCCAACGATCCGAAATTGTTCCCCGCAGCCGTCAACATCAACACAGCTCCCCAGGCAAGAACACACCCCGAAACAACCTTTGCCATCAACGTCTTTTGCGCAAGGAACAACCAAGGATACTCAGCCGCCATGTACGCGAAGTAGAAGATACTAGCGAACCAACTATACTGTTCCGATGAGATACCCGTGTCTGTAAACAAGTCGAAGACAGCTGCGTAGGATAACGCGTTCTTGTCGATGTATTGGAGCATGTAGGTTCCACATAATAGCGGGAGGAGGAGCATGTCGACTTTACGAATGACACGTTTGTTGAGGGCTTTGTCGTTTAGGAGCTCTGCTATGTACTCGTTTGTGAAGTTGTGTTCGCGGAGGAACGTTTCCGTGGCGTCGAGGTCGACGGTCTCGCCTTGTGTCAGGGAGTTGAGCTTTTGCATGGCAATCTGCTCTTCTGCCTCTTTTGCCTCGAAAGAGGTCTTTTTGTCTGTTGTGAGGTTTGGAGACATGGCGCTAGAGTGGTGAGCCGGAAGACTCGAGGCGGCCGATGACTGATGGTTGAGGGGTTCAGTGAGGGACAGGTTCAAGGTGGGACTATAGCAGGCTTCAAGGATTCGAGTGCTCTTAAGAAGGTCATGACCATGAGCAGCCAGCAGGTTTAAACGAGTATCTAATGGCACACCTAACTCAATTAAGCATATTTAGCAGTCGTTGAGGGATCTGCAAGCCGTTTATCCGTTCTCATTCCACCAAATTTACGATAGGTTAAACCTTCGGAGTCAAGACTCTTCATATCAGCAAGTCTATCAAGTTATCTCCAGTCCAAGTCCAAACGACGCTGCTCTCACACGAATCGTATATCTCGATTGACCAATAGGATCATCCGCATCACCAACTCTGTGGAGTTCCCCGATAATCGGGTGCCAAATCTAACATCCGGAGCGATTGGTACGCGGGGTAAAAGCGATTTGGCCGATCTAGCTATCGACTTATCATTGATGTTCGTCATTTGTTTCCTAGAAGGGACAAAGATAGGGCGTCAGTGACAGTTTATCGATTCCGCTTTTCGGAGCCGGATCCGTTTGTATGCGGAGACCTTTCTGGATGCCGATTGACGTGAGACATCGCTAAACCTCGCAGAGGCTGCTTTAATATTGGGCTTCATCAACCATTCAATTGATTGATTGACACGATACCCATTTCACATACTCACTTAATCTTCATTCACATCACAATGGGTAGCCAAGTCTCAGACTCTCTTACCATCCACCTTCCCCAGGGTAAGCTCGTCGGCGTCCAGCTGAACGACACCCTGCCCCAGCCAGTAGATGCATGGCTCGGCGTCCCCTATGCTCTCCCACCAACAGGCGACCGACGTTTCCGCGCCCCTGCCAAAGTCCCATCCTCACCTGACACCATTATTGACGCCTCCAAGTATGGCCCTGCAGGACCCGGCAAGGCGCTCCTCCCAGGACCCAAGCTCGATCAGAGCGAGGATTGTCTAACAGCGAACATCTTTCGAAAGGCAGACGGTAAACATGAGAAGTTACCCGTTGCACTCTATATCCATGGTGGTGCCTTCAACAGAGGTTCGGCGATGATGCACAAGACAGCATCTATGGTGGCGAATGCTCCGGATGCGTTTATTGCCGTAAGCTTCAATTATCGTATCGGAGCGCTGGGATTCTTGCCTTCAGGCCTGAGTGCGAAAGAGGGTGCTCTGAATCTGGGGTTGAAGGATCAGATCCTTATGATGGAGTGGGTGAGAGATAATATTGAGGCTTTTGGTGGTGACCCTAACAATGTCACACTGTTTGGTCTTTCAGCTGGTGCTCATTCGGTAAGTCCTCTTCTCAAGCCCTTAGAGCCAGTTACTAATGTTGAGACAGATTGGCCACCATATCATGCACTACAAGGAGGGTGTTGCACCTCTTTTCCACAAAGCCATCATTGAGTCAGGAGCTCCCACATCACGAGCTGTGAGACCCTACGATGCGCCCATTCACGAAGCCCAGTTCAAGGACTTTCTTCGTGAAGCTGGCGTCCCAGAGGACCTCCCAGAAAATGAGATCTTTTCTTTCCTTCGCAAGCAACCCGAGAAGGTCATCACCGATGCTCAGACCGTCACCTTTGACAAATACAATCCTTCTCTCCGCTGGGCCTTTCAACCTGTTATCGACGGTGAGATTATCGCTCGTCCACCTCTTGAGACATGGAAGCAGGGCAAGTGGCACAAGGTTCCTATCATGACCGGTTTCACCACCAATGAGGGTTCACTCTATGTTGACAAGACCATGTCTAAGTCGTCTCAATTCAGACACTTCTGGGCGGAGCTACTACCCTTGCTTACCTCGGAAGACCTCGATACCATTGAAGAGCTATACAGAGATCCTGCGAAGTTCGAAGACTCGGAGTATAAAGAGACAAGGAAAGACATGGGTTCTCAGTACAAACGCATAGAAGCTTCATATGCTCACTACGCCTACGTCGCTCCTGCACGTCAAACAGCCGAATTGGCATCCCCATCCGTCCCCGTATATCTGTATCACTGGGCCGCTGTCAGTACCGTCAACAACGGTGCTCAGCATGCCGATAACATGCGCTATGAAGTTTGCGATCCCAAGGTTGTGGAAGTGTCGCAAACTCAAAACGATCTGGCCAAGACGTTGAACCATTACGTTACCAGCTTCATCACGAAGGGTGATCCTAACGCTATTGCGGGCGAGTATCCGGATAGACCGAAGTGGGGCGTATATGATAAGAAGGATCCCAAGGTTTTGAGATTCGGTGATGGGAATGAGGAGTTGATTGGTGGTGATGCGGGCAAGACTGCTGTATTTGATAGTGATGAATGGGGTAGGAAGCAGTCTGAGTTTTGGTGGAGTAAGGTTGATATCTCGCAGCAATAAGAGTTTAGTCTCAGACAATATAAACAGAAATACTATGATCATCTAATTATTTATTGTCTGCAAAAATGGGACAACAGTAATATTGATTATCTGACGTCAGGGACATGTGTCAATCCTGATTCCGTCATGTGCACCCTTTCGTGTCAACGACGCCCTTAAGCTCCGGGTATATACCAAGCCGTGCACCTGTACGTTCCAGCTATGGGAACTTCACGACTACACTATACAAGACATTTGTACCAAGAGAAAAAGTCTAGGTGTCACGTCTCGTGCCTAATCATTCTATCATCATGGCTCCCCTAGACGTTACATCATTTAAAGCCCTGTCTTTTGACATTTATGGCACACTCATCAACCAAGAGCCTGGTATGATCCGAGACCTGCAGCCGATCATTTCTCGTCTTCCAAATGATAGCGAATACAAGCAGGATCCGATCTTGTTGATGCAGCGGTTGGCCAAGCTTTACCAGGGTCTGGAGGTTGATGAGCCAACACTACGTTACAATCTTGTCCTGCAACGTACCTTCAAGCAACTGGCCGATGAGCTCAAAGTCAATGTCTCCGATAGCGAGATGGAAGCATTTGGCAACAGTCCAGGAACGTGGGAGCCATTCCCCGATACCATAGCAGGAATGCAAATTCTCAAGAAGCACTACAAACTTGCCGCTCTGACAAACATGGACAATGCCAACGCCTCAGAGACCATGAAACGTCTTCAACCCGCTTCCTTCGACAAATTTTACACAGCCGAAGATATCGGCACTTACAAGCCCGCCCATGCGAACTTTAACTATCTTTTCAACCACGTCAAACACGATCTGCAGGTCGACAGGGACAAGGGAGAGCTTCTACATGTAGCGCGAAGTTTGATCGCTGACCATGTTCCTGCTAAGAAACTTGGTCTTAGAAGTGTTTGGATCTGCAGAGGAGGTGATAAGAAGGAGGGATATGGAACAGGTGGTGACTTTGAAGAATTGAAACATCATGTTGCATTCGAGTGGAAGTTTGAATCAATCGGTGAGTTTGCCGAGGAGGTGGAACGGCAATTCCGTGAGAAGGAGAGTGCTTGAATTGTGGCTGATGATCAATGCATTATGCATGGACCAGGGCTTGAAATTCAGCACTGAGTTCAGAGTAATTGGATGGAATCAGGTGGCATTATAGTGTGTTGGCATGTCTTCAACAAGCCTCATTACTTATATCTCCCGAGCTATATATGCGATCGCTTGTTTAAGCAACGATGAGTTGTGAAATTGATATTGTTTCAGGTTTCTGCACGTCATGGGAAAATGGTGCCATCTCGTTCAGCCTCATTGACATTTCAAGTCTAGCAGCGTTCTAGACTCATCGCATGAAAAAGTGCATGGGCTTCAAATCAAAAGATCCAGTCTAGCAAGTGGGATGAAACTACCGACAAAAACTCAACGTCTTTCGGCGGACTAGCGAATGAAGCTATTACCGAAGCAGTTAATGGTTGCCCGTTAGAGTTCTAGAGGGGATCGTTTCAGCACTAAAAAAACTGACTCGCCGTCGATTCGCCGATCCTAATTCTATTCTGGACAAAAAGACAAAGCGTGAGCCTCGGCAGAAGTTAGGGTTGAGAGTTGAGACACGGGTGAGAAGAGATGGGTTGCATTGAAGCTGGGGAATCACTGATTGACAATCGTCCACAATTGATGCTCACTCGTGCCGTCCTTTTGCTGCGCTGTGCTTCCTGGGGTTTGTACATAAGCGAGGAAGATCGGTATCGCCGGTCCAGTTTACAAGCATCTTGAAAGCTGAAAAAGATTTGCTCCACTGCTGTCAAGGTTGTCAAACAACAGCCAAGCCAACAATTCCACCTGTCAACAATGGATCTTAATTACGTACAATCCCTATCAGATGCCAGAACCCATGGGTATTTTCTTTTCCCTCATTGCAGAATTTTAGGTCAAAGCGGGTAAAAAACGCCACGTCCGAACCTCTTAACGCTAGCTCGCCTCAGGGTCGGCCGAGAGTTTCCAGGATGAGGATGGGATGGGAGACCCTTGGCTATGCAGTTGGTCAGAGTCTTTGTAGGTCTAAGACCAAAAAGGGTGCTCAGCTGCGAAGCGAGGTGACATCGTTTTCTTCCGTGCCTTGTAAGGTTTAAGATCCTGTCATTTTCCCTCTTGAAGATTTCGGGACTTTAATACGTGCGACAGGTCACTTTCTCTTTCTCTGCCCTTGCTTTTATTAAATGCCATGCAGCGCACGTTATTCTTAGTCGCTGTTCTGGCCTAACTTTCTTTAACTTTTAAAATGGCTTGGGGTGATCTTCCAGCGGAGGCCAGAACATTGGATCCCTTGAGTGACGATTTACGACACGGATTGACGGCTGTTACGGTCCTTGCATTCATCTCATTCTTTTCCGCCAGCATTCTCTTCTTTTATCTCGTTTACAAACTTACGACATGGAGTCTTTTCATCAAATCACAGTCCGACGGGCAGTTTCATCAACAATCGGGGTCTATTCAGCGAGCGATCGACGTTACACTGGGTATTGATGGCATCTTCTCCGACAACAATGGTGAAGCCGGGAAGAAGGACGATGGCGATGCAGGACCTCGACAACCGAATCAGTTTCTCGTGCTCATCATCAACTTGCTTCTCGCCGATATGCACCAAGGTGTGGCTTTCCTTCTTAATGCCGCATGGTTGCGATACGATGCGATTCTTGTCGACACGGCGACTTGCTATACACAGGGCCTTTTCGTGTCGCTCGGAGATTTGGCTTCGAGTATGTTCATCACTGCGATTGCTATACATACATACATGGCTGTTGTCAGAGGAATACAGACACCACAGAAGGTTCTGTATGGTGCTATCGTCGCGATTTGGATATTTGTTTATGCGATTTCGTTCATACCGATTGCAACCACGCGAAACGGAGCTGAGTTTGGTGGCTTCTTCGTTCGGGCTGGGAGCTGGGTAAGTCTAGTCCATCTGCAACATCTCAATTGTTTTCTAACCTGTTGCAGTGCTGGATGAATAGGGAATACGAGAACTTACGACTACTCACCCATTACCTTTACATCTTCCTCGGTCTCGGAACCACCTCGATCCTATACATCATCATCTTCTTCCACATCCGTCGCCAAGCTCGCCTGGGAGCATCAAATGGAGAAAATGACGGTGACTCGATTGAACTACAACTCAATCGCAACCCGGCCTTCTTGATCTACCCCGTCATCTATGTTTTGTGTACGCTTCCTCTGGCAGCTGGCCGAATTGCCACAATGGCTGGTGCCAGCGTACCAAATGGATACTTCTGCTTCGCTGGCGCAATGATCGCATCCAACGGCTCGTTCGACTGTCTACTGTTTGGCACGACTCGAAACACCATCATCTTCGCCTCACGATACGACATCGCTTCGAACGACGTGGGTCTCAAAACATTTGCATTCCTCAAAACGCCCACGAACCGAAAGTTCGGAAACTCTATTTCTATCCAAGGTGGACGTCAACATGAGGAGCCCCCCGCTACAGGTGGATGGTGGACATGGCCTGCCAAGGGAGCTGGCTCCTCCAACCGAAGTCACAGGGGTATGACCCGTACCACAAGTCAAGAGTCGCTAAGAGGACCTGCTATCCAGATGGACACAGTAACATCGGTGGTTGTCGAGGTCGATGATGGTGTGGAAAGGGATCCAAGATACCCTGATACGAGCACAAGCTCTAATCCATCACTTCGAAGCGCGGATAAAGATTTTGTGAGGATTGCGGAGAGGAGTTTAGATCAACATAGATAATGTTATGATACCCATAGAATAATTAATACTGCCATTACAAGAACAATTCTCTCCAAGAAAAATCTCTTGTCTTTACAGAGTCATATCATGTTGTTGATGCTGCTATGCACGTCCAGAATCTTCTGTTCCACTTTTGTATACATAAAGGGCCGAGATACCAGCGTCCATCTGCCTTCCGGAATTCTATACTGAGCATCCAATTATGGAAGGCTTCACACGAAGGAGCGGAATTAAGTATGTCTTAGTAATAACTTGTCATCTTCTTGTCGGTGTAATCCAAGGCTAAGGTAATCGTCATTGCTACGCTGGGCTGATTGTGTTGTAACAAGATGATGTATGACTGATATCACCAGTCAGCGATGACAGATAATAAGACCGAGAATGCTTCACCTCTTCCTCAAAAAGCTTGTTCACTTCCTTTCTACGTCTTCAAAGTCTCGAAAATCTACTTTTACAAATAGTACCAATATTTAACATGTCTACCGCAATTGTGGTTGGCGCTACAGGTTTGTCTCCATCGCCTCCACCCCGCTAATGACCCTATACTCACGACTCCTCCAGGCATTCTCGGCCGGGAGATCGTCCGACAACTCGGTCTCCATCCTCAAAGATGGAAGAAAATCTATTCCTTCTCGCGCTCTCAAAAGGAAGAATTCCCTTCCACTGTCGAACATCGCCACATCGATCTTACCGGCAGTGCCGATGACGTTGCCAAAAGTCTCGAGGGCGTTCGCGCTGATTTCCTCTTTTTCGCGGCTTACCTCCAAAAGCCAGAGGAGCAGCAAGCCTGGGAGGTCAACGGTGACATGCTCCAAACCTTTCTTGACGCACTCATTAAGAATGGAATTGACAAACATCTCAAGCGCGTTCTTCTAGTCGCTGGATGCAAGCAATATGGCGTCCATCTTGGACCTGCCAAAAATCCCATGATTGAATCTGACTCTTGGCTCACAGACCAGTCTACTTTCCCGCCAAACTTCTACTATCGTCAGCAGGATATTCTCAAGGCGTTCTGTAAAAAGACCAATGGAAAAGTTTCATGGAATGTTACGTATCCCAATGATGTAATTGGGTATGCTCGTGGAAATTTCATGAATCTGGCGACGGCCGTGGGCATTTACGCTGCTGTCAACAAGGAGATGGGCAAGGATCTTGTTTACCCTGGCGGTGAGAGATTCTACATGGGCTTTGACTGTTTTACCTGTGCTAAACTGCACGCCGAGTTCTGCGAATGGGTCGTTCTTCAGTCCTCTACAGCTAACGAGGCGTTCAACGTTGTTAATGGAGATGTCGAGAGCTGGCAGAACATGTGGCCAAAGGTCGCGGATCACTTCGACACCAAGGTCGACGCAAACCAGTTTAATCAGCCTCATCCGTTGAGCTCAGCCACTGACCTGAACCCCGTTGCTCCCATCAGTCTCTTCGAAGATAAGGCAGGCCTCAAAGGTCTTATCAAGCCTGGCAAGGTTGAGCAGACCGTCGACTTGGTAAAGTGGAGTCAACAAGATGAAGTCAAGGAAGCTTGGAAGAAACTTGCGAAGCGAGAGGGCTTGGACGAGAGTGCCCTTGAGCACGCTACTTGGGATTTCCTTGGATTCGTGCTGGGAAGGAATTATGATCTTGTGATTAGTATGAGCAAGGCACGACAGCATGGCTGGATCGGGTACGTTGAACACGCTCTTTCATGGCAACTCAGCTGCTAACGACTCACAGATACAGGGATACCTGGGAAAGTCTCTCCAAGACGTTCGATACGTTGCGGGCTGCCAAGGTCCTCCCCAAGTTCAAAGTAACAGAGTGAGACTGTTAGGGTGTCGGAAGAATTAGCCGTTAAAAGCACTAGACATCAAACAATTTAGTTACTATATGCCACAAATTCCTATTGTTGTCTAAGTCTTGGAAGAGAATTTATCTGTTGATGATTGAAAAGAAAGTGTAGGATGCACAGTCACTGCTAATCGTTGATAATGTGAA
Organism: Fusarium coffeatum; assembly: GCF_003316985.1. NCBI lineage: Eukaryota > Fungi > Ascomycota > Sordariomycetes > Hypocreales > Nectriaceae > Fusarium > Fusarium coffeatum. The sequence continues at coordinate 71,779 of NW_022157941.1, read as the reverse complement.
GCGCTGTGATTGGGTGACCTAGAAGCGGACAGCTTGTCAGACCCCGCCGTTTCCGATTATTTCATCAAACAAGATGTCAATTCATTTCTTTCATTTCTCAGTTTTCATCCTCCAAGATCGTCACAGTATTTTGACTTGAGCTCCATTGTCACCATGTCCGTGCTAGTCTTCCGTGGCGCCGCCATTCATTCGCTTGATCTCGACACTCTCGAGCTCATTGATGATGCAACGCTAGTCATCACCGACGGTCGCATCACCAACTTCTGGAAGACAGCTCAAGACATTCCCAAGGATGCCATACCCTCAGACGCCAAGATCCACACCCTCCCCTACGGAGAATTCCTCATCCCCGGCTTCGTCGACACCCACAATCATGCCCCTCAATGGCCGATGCGGGGTCTTGGCCAAGGCCTTCACATTCTAGACTGGCTCAACGACGTCACCTTCCCTGTCGAAGCGCGCTTCTCGGATCCTGACTACGCCAAGAGAATGTATCAAGATACTGTTCAGGACTTCCTGCGGCAGGGCATCACAACTGCTTCATACTACGGTTCGCGACACGCTGAAGCGACGCGCATTCTGGCCGATATATGCCATGCTAAAGGACAGCGCGCTTTTGTGGGAAAGTGCAATATGGATAGGAATGCACCTGACTATATCCGTGAAGAAAGTGCATCCGTTTCGCTGCAAGAGACGAAGGACTGTATTGCTCATATTCGTGGGTTGAAGTCTCATGACGCTGATGAGGGGTTGGTGAAAGCTGTTGTCACACCAAGATTCGCTATCTGTTGTACGGATGAGCTGCTTCGGGGGCTTGGAAATATGGTCCAGTCTGACGATACTTTGGCTATGCAAACGCATTTCAACGAAGCTCAGCAGGAAATCGACGCCACCACAGAGCTGTTTCCTCAATTCCAAGGTAGCGAGGCTGACCTCTACGAGAGCTATGGATTACTCAACAAGCGCAGCATTCTGGCTCACTGTACTATCATGAACGACTACGAGAAAGAACGATTGGAGGCTCTCAAGTGTGGTATTGCACATTGTCCGATTGCTAACATGACCGTTGGTGGAGGCTTCATGGTTGCTCCAATTCGGGACTTCCTTCGCCGTGGCATCAAGGTCGGTTTGGGAACCGATAGTGGTGGTGGTTGGGCTTCGCAAATGTTGGCTGTGATCCGACAAGCTATGATAGCATCGAATGCACGAGAAGTACTATCGGAAGGAAAGGACAAGGCGCTTTCGCTCGAAGAGGTCTTCTACCTATCGACCATGGGCGGTGCTAGGGTCTTGTGGCTTGGAGATCAGATTGGGAATTTTGAAGTGGGCAAGGAATTTGATGCGATATGGGTGACCACGACTCGGGGCCTGCAGTCCGCTATGACCCCAAGGGAAGATGGCGATTCGCTGAGAGGGCTTTTTGAGAAGTATATCATGACGGGAGATGATAGGAACGTCGCTCACGTCTTCGTCAGAGGACGGCGAGTAGCGGGGAGCCGGGATGAATAGTCCGGTTTAATCTCATGACCAGCCGAGAGCTAGTATTTCTAGAACAAAGATACCTACTTGAGCAAGCTTAAGTGATGATAAAGCTCGTATAGCTACCCCTGTGTACGTCATTATCCTCGGTACTCCATACAACAGCCGACACAGTACCCCTCATTGTGATATGAGATGCACTACAACCTTCTCCATATATCACTTTCCCTATGCCGTATAACTTGCGGACAATTTTAAACGGATATTGGTGCGCATATTTGTTCGAGGGCTCTGATTTGTGGAACCATTCGAATATAGGTGATCGGCAGTCAAAGCTCCGGCTAAAAAGATGCTCAATTGGGGTTCCCCAGATCTGCAGGATGTAACATCATCATTACCGACCCAATGAGTTTTGGAGAATGAGAATAAATCCGGTGGGCTTCTGGTCCGGTGGATTCGACGTCCGGTGGGATTATGAGGCGATCGCCACATTATACTGAGTTGAAGGTCCGGAATGTCTCCAGCAGGTGGTTCATGCCGAACTACTTAAAGGCCACCGGATCCGCCATAATCGGAGCCTTCCTGCCAAGCTGTATCAGACACTGTACAACTCCAAAATGTTTCTGTTCAAGGCAGCTCTCCTCACGGGCATCGCCTCTCTGGCTTGTGCCAAGGTCGATGACCTAGCCAACGCTTTCGAGCTGTCCGATGTATCTCTGACAGACAGTCGATGGATGGACAACCAAGATCGCACCATCAACTACCTCACTTCCATCGACCCAGACAGAATGCTCTACGTCTTTCGCAAGAACCACGGTCTCGACACCAAGGGTGCTCAGAAGAACGGAGGTTGGGACGCGCCGGACTTTCCTTTCCGCAGTCACGTCCAGGGCCACTTTCTCACTGCCTGGTCCCATTGCTATGCCACCGCTGGGAACAAGGAATGTGGCTCGCGCGCTAAGTACTTTGTTGCTGAGCTTGCTAAGTGCCAGGCCAACAACGAGAAGGCTGGGTTCACCAAGGGCTATCTGTCTGGCTTTCCCGAGTCCGAAATTGAGAAGGTCGAGAAGAGGACTTTGAACAATGGCAATGTTCCTTACTACGCTATTCACAAGACTCTTGCTGGACTTCTCGATGTCTACCGTCGTGTCGGCGACGACAAGGCTAAGGAAGTCATGCTTTCTCTTGCGAGCTGGGTCGATACCCGCACAGGCAAGCTCAGCTACAACCAGATGCAAAGCATGATGCAGACCGAGTTCGGCGGCATGAACGAAGTCCTTGCGGATATCGCCTACTACACCAATGACAACAAGTGGCTCAAGGTCGCTCAACGCTTCGACCATGCCATCATCTTCGACCCTCTTAAGAACAACGTTGACAAGCTCTCCGGTCTGCACGCCAACACCCAGGTGCCCAAGTGGATTGGTGCACTTCGCGAGTACAAGGTTTCCGGTGACAAGAAGTACCTTGACATCGGTCGCAATGCCTGGGACTTGACCGTTCACAAGCATACCTACGCCATCGGTGGAAACTCTCAGGCTGAGCACTTCCGCGCACCCGATGCTATCGCCAAGTACTTGACCAACGACACTTGCGAAGCATGCAACACATACAACATGCTCAAGCTGACCCGTGAGCTTTGGGCTTTGAACCCCAGCGATGCTTCATACTTTGACTTTTACGAGAATGCTTTGATGAACCATCTTCTCGGTCAGCAGAACCCTAAGGATAACCATGGTCACGTTACCTACTTCACACCTCTTAACCCTGGCGGTCGCCGAGGAATCGGACCTGCCTGGGGTGGCGGTACTTGGAGCACTGACTATAACTCGTTCTGGTGCTGTCAAGGGTCTGGTATTGAGACGAACACGAAGCTTATGGATTCAATTTACTTCCACACCAAGGATACCCTCTACGTCAATTTGTTTACTCCCTCGAAGTTGAACTGGTCGCAGCGTGGGGTTTCCATCACTCAAAGCACCGAGTATCCCCAGAAGGACTCATCCACCCTTCAGATTGGCGGAAAGGATGGTGAATGGACACTCGCTGTTCGTGTTCCATCCTGGACGGCAAAGGCATCCATCAAGGTCAACGGTCAGACCATTGATGTAGAGGTCAAGCCTGGAAAATACGCTATGGTCAAGCGCAACTGGAAGTCTGGTGACAAGGTTACTCTGCAATTCCCCATGAGTCTCCGAACCGTCGCTGCCAACGACGATCCTAACGTTGCCGCCGTTGCCTTTGGTCCTGTTATTTTGGCAGCCAACTACGGTGATACCTCAATTGGTAATATGCCCACAATTGATTTGGCTACTGTCAAGAGACAGGGTAATGAGGGTCTCAAATTTGAAGCGCAAGCAGGTGGCGAAAAGGTTCAGATGGGTCCTTTCTATGATGCACAAGGATTCAACTACAATGTCTATTGGAAGACCAAGGGGAAGATTTCCCAGTAGGCACCGGGATGTTATTTTACTTTTGTGAAGTTGTACATATTCGAATGGTAAATAGTTACGAATTCTGATATTTGGCTGAGATTGAACATGTGCTATTGCATTTACCACCTATAACACAGATCAATATCAGAACTCTTCTCAAAGCCCCGGTTGTAACTCTACCTAGCCAATGAGGCAGCCATATACCCCTGTTGCGTCCGTTAATCCATGCAATTCACAAAGAATCCTTTTTAACGAGGAGGATCTGCTCTCTGTCGCGTGTCCTATTTTCGCTTCCGATTTATTATCGGAAAAAATGCCACACGACAATGAATTGAGCTTCTTTGGTGTAGAACTTGATGAGTTGAAGCAAGATGTTTGTCTCACCACTCTGCAAGTCAGATTATCCTACCTAACGCTAAGCCCTAGGTGTTCCGTCAGTCTTGGCGCGGCGCAAGACGCGACCGGCAGTATTCCCCGCTTGGCGATGATGACTACCATATTCCGACGCCCTCGATACGAGAGCAACCGACAATAGGCCTGGACCAAAGCACAGAATCATTGATCAAAGATTCATCGAAATCCGAGAAACAATCTTATTGGAAAAATTTCAAAGGTCCTGAAAGACCTAAAAGGGTCTGCAGAACTGGTGTGTGGGCTGTCCTACGCCACCTTGCATTTTTCCATATCCTACCAATCGGAATCACCCTCGCTCTTCTGGGACTTTATGTTCACAGGATAAGATGGGGCAACCTCACTGAAGAGCAATTGAACTTTTTGCAGTTCGCTGCTAAAGCTCACGAGATATTAATCCTCGTCTCGTTGACAGATATCCTCTTGCAACGAATATGCTACAGTCTTTTCCATGAAGATGACGGTGTTCCCTTGGGTCTTCTATCAGCGCCCTTCTACCTTGGTTCACCGCTGCAATATTTCTTCAGCTGGGAATTCTGGGCTGGTCTTCTGCAACCAGGTGCGAAGCCCAAGAGGGCGCGGTCTTGGATGACTGGTACGGTTATCATCGTGACGATTCTTCTCTCCGTTGCGGCGGCGCCACTATCGGCCATCGTCATGATTCCTCGTGAAGGATGGTGGCAGGTATATGTGCCCTGGGATGAGAGGTCAGACCGAAGGACCTACTTCAAGCCGGACATCTATCCAAATGACCTCGGTGCAGACCAGGCAGATTTCTATGTCATCGAACATGAATCAAACTCCACCCTTTTTGACCCTCTATCACTGCTTCTTCCTATACTCAGGGACACGCCCGGAGGAAATATGGAAACCAGTCGGCGACAGCTATCGAATGTCTCTTTCACAAACTATCCCCAGAGAATTGGATCCGACCGGGAGATATCATTAACACAGGACTTTGAACAATTGTCGCTGGAACTTGCGGTTGCCACAACGCCGATGGACACTTTGACGAACCAAATCACGTATAGCTGGCACGCTGGAGAGCTAGCACCGAATGATCTACTCATCAAGTCGTACTGGAAAACTCTCAGGTCTCCTTCCCGAAAATTATGGAAGCAGCCCCTCGTGGCTGTTGAGTGTGCCTATAACAGGACAAGTGATTTCGACGCAGCTTTCCTTTTCTCGGCTAATATGTCGAGCAACGATGTGACATTGACGTTTGACCAGAACCCCGAATTCAAGGACTTGGTCACTGAAGCTCGGAACATGTCAAAAAACCAGTATCCAAAGACCAGGCATCGGATTCTGACGAGCCTGGACAAAGAAGACCCAAGGATCAGTGCGAACTTCTTGTTATTGGAAGAAGTGCCAAAATATTTCGATAATGGCACCCTCGATGATGAATATCCAAATACCGCAAGTGAAAAGGAACTCGGGCTCCATTTGTGCAGGGTATATGCTCGCTGGGCAGAAGTCGATCTCTGGATCGACCGTGGTATATCAAATTTTGCCCGAAGCAAGTTTGATTATGCCCTCTTCGATATATGGGATCTGCTTGGTGATACAGCAGAGGCATACAAGCCTATTAAGCTGCGGAAGAAATGGTTAGAGACTGTGGGCCAACGGCGCAACAAAACCGACAAGAAGGCGGATCTCAAGCAAGATTCTATTTGGGATAAGGCCATCGACATCGCCGACGAGATCCGGACTCGCGAACCTTATTCTTCCGCCGAAGCAAACGGAAACTCACTACAGATGGCGATTGCAGTACATCTAGCCGATATTCTCTCTCGAATGGGCCCCGATTACTATGATAAGAAGGGAATCCGACCGTTCGACGAGGATGATGGTACATCGCCCGGGCCAGATAACCCTATCGTCGAACACGAATTCTTTCTGGGTGGCTACGGCTACAGCATCCGAAGTAGCAACACTATCCCTCTTGCTCTCGCCATCTTGTTACTACACGTTGCCATTGTCCTCATTCATGCTATGGTCATCCTCTTCTCTCGACACCGCTGGCTGAGTTCTTGTTGGGGTAGCTTCGGTGAGATCCTTATTCTAGCACTGTGTTCTAAGAAGCATGATCTGGGAAACGTTGGCGGGGGAGTGGATAGTTCGCGGACTTGGAGTACACCTGCTGTGGTCAGGGCTGTTGGTAATGAGGGGAGGCTGGAGATGGTATTGAGACAAGGGAACAGTGACGAATTAATAAAAAGAGAAGGCTATGTCGGCGAAGAGGGAATTGGCAATGGGTATACCCGTGTAGAGCCAGGTATCAAGTATCGATAGGTGTTGGGTCAGCTGATAACAAAGATGGGTGCCTAAAGAATATACAGATCAAGTGAAAGCTTAATCGAAGGTTACATAATCCCATTGGGTGAACGTGTATGAACCTTGGGGACATCTGCCTTTAAATACTAACATGACTCAATATCTACCAGCGAACAAGCCCGAAGAGTAGTGCAGTGGCATCCGACAAGCACTTCCAAATTCTAAACCGAATACGTCAAGAAAGAAAATGACAAAAAGAAAAGAACCAGAAACAAACACCCATATAAGGTTTACACAGAAACAAAAGAGAAACCCAAAATAAAGAGGATCAAAGAAAAGAGGAAATAAATCCCACTAAAGTTACAACCTAAGAAAAAAAGGAAGATGACAAAGAAACAAAGAAAGGAAGGAAAAAAAACCCATACACCCACTGCCCGCTCTTCATTTTTTGCAATTTGTAACCTCAAAGTTACCTACAACATGATACTACTACAGGGATTACTTTCCCTCTTTCTTCCCAGGCTGTGTCTTTTCTTCCTCCTACTACATCTATGCGACAACTTCTTCATACCAGCTATACTTGGGAGATAAAGGTGTCGTTTTTGCACTTTTTAGATCTTTCTACTTGGCATTGGTTATTATCTTGTATTACTAAATACTCGCTGCCGCCTATCCTTTGACTAAATCCAAACTGACATATTCTAAACGCCTCCATTTTCTAAAGCCATGATGCCCTTTTAAGCTTCCGCCTCGGAAATTGAGGTCCGGTCGGCTTGCCTTACACTTTAATGTAACATAAAAACAAGCTTGAAAAAGTGTGTTCTGTGGCTTGTGAGCCACTTTTTTATCGCCATCATCGGGTCGCGCTCGTCCCGTCGTAGTATTGTGGCGAATATTCGAGATTGTTCTGCGAAGCTAACGGTAAGCTACGCGATTTATAGATGGGAAGAGAACCCACATTCAAGTATGACTGACTGGGCTGATACGTAAACGATGTTGGGGAGAGGTGGTCAGACGTGTTCCATGACATCTGGTCGAGCGATTGTGGTATTGAGGATGATAGGTACGAAGCTTGGGATAGCATTGGATCATGCATGTGTGTGTATGATACCGAAGGAGTAGCCATAACGTGCGAATATTCGGGTGAAGAATGTGTCATGAACACGGTATTGTCCGAATCTAGATGCATCATATCGCTCGGCAACGGACTCGACGAGAAAGGCTGCCCTAGAAACCCCAAGTCTTGTTCTCTAGTATCAGGCGATGCACCATCGGGTAGTTCAGCTGTGCTACCCTCCTCAGGATCACCAGCCTCATTGGCCAGAGCAAGCACTTGTGCTATAACATCTTGTGCATCGGCTGCTAACGCGGGATACCGCTTCAAGACATCCTCTTGCAACATCTTGTCGGTGAAGCCTACTATCACGGTGCTCATCTTCTCTATGATACCCTCTAAATGCTTCAGTCGCTGCATGCGAGCAGCCTCGGCAGCCTGTCTTCGCTTTCGGAACTGTTGTTGCGCTTCTCGGTTTCGCTCTCGTCTACTCTGTGCGTCTCATTAGTCCCAAGTGGCCTTCTCATTGACGTAATACGCCCGATGTGAGACCTACCTTACTGGCGTCGGAGCTCATTACTCCTAAAAAGTTCGGACTTTTACCTTGAGGCATAGAAGTAGGCGCTAAGGTCGTGTGTTCTTGAGAGGGTCTTGTTTACGTAAACAGACACAATAGTTCAAGCGAATATTATCGAATATGTCCGACCAGAAAGCACAATTACGGGCAGTGATTTAGCTTAATATGAGTTTATATTACGACCTGAAAATGTCCTCGAGGCAGCGAAAAGAATCAGTCCAATGCTAAGTGGCGGAGTCAGCAGACACAATGCTGCAAATAACTCGATCCTGTCTTTTCTCACCTAAAATATGACCCCTGTCTGTACAGTAGGGCGATGCTCGATCTGACTGGCGGAGGCATCAGCAGAAGCCCAAGACGCTTGGCTCGCTCAATGACTAACGGTCGTGATTTCCGCCCAAATGGTTGCCCAAGCCTTACCAGATCCATCTCTGCATCGGTTTTAAGAGGCATCAGACTTGACTGCGTCGGCGTTTGGATAGCTCAGACAGATGTAGCCACTCGAAATTACAAATGACGGTCTGCCTCAGACATCGGCTGTTGCTTCTTTGGGGAAACAATTGTAAATGCCAAGGATTTACTGGGCTGGTTTGTTGTCAGGGCTGCTTACTATGCAGCGCCTCACTTGGCTAGACTCATTCTGAGAGAGAGCGAGTCATCCTCGATACGCGAGAAGCGAGACACGAATAGCGAGACATGCGAAAATGCAGCACAGAATTTAAGTTTTATTTAGATAACGTTGGATAACGTTATGACTATTTCAAGTAGCTGTCCCAGCCATGACGGGGCGGAATTTCCTAGTTATGGTTATTGTTAGGCTTGACCGTGGAGGCACTAGATCTTACCTAAGACGGCAAAACCCTCTGTTACACAAATTGGAGTCTCGATGTAAGAACCGAACTCGGCCGGGACCTACGGTAACAGCAGATTATCGTTACATCGCATCGCATCCCACCAGATCACGGCAATGACACCCGAGGCCTGGTCCTGTTTTTGATGCACGTGCATTCTTTGGGATATCAGCATGTTGCATGTGTTTTCCATGTTTTGACCAGACACCAAATCGACGAGTGGCGCAGTGGTTCAGGCATAGCGCTAAGCCTCACCAGTTCCAATGTCCCTTCAAGCTCTCTTTGCTTTTCGATTCAGATTAAGCATAATCCATCCATGTTAATCCCGCCACTATAGTTGGAAGTTTAGAGTTAATATAGTGGGTAAGGTACTCTGACGCTTTTGTCGCTAAGCCGCAGTCAAGGATAGCGCCGTGGGGAACATAAGCTCCATGAGGAAAACACCCTTTCTCAGATTTCATGAGAAGTTCCTGATCTTACCAAGATATAAGCTAGTTGGATTATTCAACAGAGTCGGGTCCTTCCGGATTCGGCTTGCATGAAGGTGAGGTCATACACGCGCTTGTCATGGATCCCCAGACGAAACTCAGGCCGGAGTCTGATGCCAAGCTTTTCAGATGGCCAAGACATCAGCTGAGTACTCTTGGGAAACGCAAGCCTCATGCTTACCTATCGCGTATATCAAAACGAAGGATCAGATGGAAGCAATCTGGAAGAGCTGAGATATAAGCCTCAAAATAACGAGGATTTCCATCCTTTTCACTTTTAACACGAACATCCTTGATGCTATTTTCCTTCAGCACTTGGATCATAAACGATCTACGAAGTTTTTCGATTGACAGAAAGACATTTCCTACATCTATCCCTGCGCAACCGTTTGCTTTCCGTACAATGCATCCAACGTTTTGGTGTAAACTTTCTCAACCTCCTTCCGGCGCACATTTCCCTTTGTGATAGTCCGAGGCAGCGTTCCCTGGGGAACGACAACGATATACCGTTTATCATCCACCCGCTCGTGCTCATATCTCCTCCTATGAAATGGAGCGATCCTCACCAAGACCTCTTTCCTCAGATTCTCCATTGATTCACTCGAACTGGTCACCGATCCATCCTTCGGCTCAACAATGATGGTGGGGCATGGGCGTCCAACTCCTACCACCACAACGGCGCTGACCAAGTCGCTTCCGCAGGTGTCCATAACGTTAGACTCGATGGAAGTGGTGTCACATCGCAATGCCGTTTCCATCTTAATCCAGTTGTCGCTTCGGCCTTTGCATAGGTACTTACCGGGCTCGGGCTCGATGAACAAATCTCCAGTGTAGAATTTGCCATCGGCGGCGCAGAGATCAGGAACTGGACAATCGGGTGAATCGGGAAGTACGACTAGCTCCAGCAGTGGTTCGCCAGACTCCACCTTGTCACCTATTGGAATGAACTCATATTTATTACCAGGTAATGGCTGAAGGTAGTCGTCGTTCGCTCGACCGTCAGTCATCATTGGTAGTCCAAGCTCTGTAGATCCAAGAACGTTTGACATGTGGAAGCCTTGGCTTCGTCCCCATGCCACATCTGCTGGATCAGGGTCAAGGCCGCCAGAGCCTATGCAATCCGCCTTCTTCAGGGCGGCAAGAAGTGACGGGTCGGTACGGGCTTGTCGAAGGATAGCAGACAGCATGGGTGGAAACAGAATCACTGTTGTTAGACCCTGCTCTTCGAGGCAATACTTGACTTCGGAAATAAGATGGGGAAAGGCACTAGGAATGATGACACATGAGCCTTCTCTTACTGTAAACCATAAAACGTAGGATGCGGCCATGTGGCAAAAGCTTCCGCTGGTATTTTGTTAGCAGTGTTCGTGTAAAGAAGCGACTGAGGGGGAGACTTACATGTGCAAGCTAACCATGCGGTCTCCAGTCTTGTTGGCTCTTGCTTCCCATTCTGCGGACACCCTAATGGCGTGGTTTACCCACTTTGCGGTACATGGCACCAATTTTGGAATGCCCGAGGTCGACCCAGAGGTATGATAAATAAACAGTACATCGTCCCACTTGGTAGGATGCCATGCGTTTACCGAGGGCAATTCTTCCGAATTCTGTTCGAAGATGCTGTCGCCGCCTGTGAATAGTGGCAAAGGAGCATTATCAAGCATCGAGGCAAATTCCGGTTCGTGTACCAGTGCTACAGCCTTTCCAGTCTGCAAGAGCTCATAGACAACGGACGGATCGCTCAAGCGAAGAGAGATCATTTGAGGGGTATAGCCAGCCCAATGGAGACCCCAGATATGAACTGCGTCTGAGTAGGAATACCCTCTTAGCCTAAATCGTAATCAGCCGAAGGATTCAAATGAGGTCATACACAGAACAGACTTACCAGACACCAACAACTGCCCTGTCCTGAGCTCCGATCTTAGAAAGCTCAGACTTCCAATATCTCGCCGATAGCGCAACATCCTTTTGAAACTGTGTATAGGTGATGTCCTTAAAGACTACTCCTTCAGACGAACGGGTTGGGATCTTCAACGCCGCACGATCAGGGTACTTCTTTGCACTTGCTTGAAGTGCTGACGATGGGGTTTCAAAAGAGCTCATAGTGACTAGCGTTTGATCTCGGATAAAGATAGATGGCTTGGCAAGGATAGATAGGGAGAAGCGTCCTTAAATATTGTGCTTTACCAATGTCCCAGTGTAGCAAGGTCACTGGCCATAGGTCCCCGGATACTCGGCATTACCTGGTCGTATGGTAGTACCATTGTTGGATCTTAGGCGGCGATCATTATAAATTTAGGCAAAGTGCCCGGCAATTAGACTGGAGATTATGGTGGACTACTCCGTGGGCTACTCCGTAGCAGGTGGAGGCTCGGCACTACTATTGATGACAATAAGAAACCATGAATCCCACGACGACTTCTTAGACCACTCTCAATGTATATCTCCCATCAGTAGGAAAATGTATCAAAAGCTGCACAATTCATCATAGAAACGATATATATCAAAAGCGCCTATATTCCTTAATCGTGGTTCTCGTACAATGCCGAATATCCGTGTCGGCAGACTCTATGACGTTTTGCTCCAGCGGTTGTTGTTACTGGGTCTTCTAAGCACTAATGAAACGTCTGGGTTTTCGTACTCGTTACTTCTCTCGGACTAATTACGTAGCAAGTAACGTATGATTCTGCAAAGCTGCATTGTTGATCCGGCACTTCCATATTCTCGCAGGATTCAGGCAGATCATAGATGGAATAGTTTTGATGATGGTTGCGTCTCAATTGCACTGGAAACAGCGGTAATGACCGCCAATAGCGCACGCGTTGGCAATTTACAGGGGTTCTCACGTGCCCGCGTAAGCGTTCCAATACAGTTAGTCCATAGCTCACTCTCCTCATTCCCATCCATCTCATCTCATCTCATCTCACCATCAACAAACCTATCAAAATGAGCGAAAAGCAATCCTTCGGGGACGAATGGTCCCAAACCCGACGCAAAGGCATCAGCAAGTGGAATTGGAAGCTTTTTGTCGCGGGCGCTTTCACTTGCGCCGCTTGGTATTGGCTGACCCCTCAGAGCCGCCCTCACTGCTCGCACCGTCATCATCTCCACCGTCAGCACGAGGGCGAAAACATCCAATGGAAGCCTTGCGGAGAGATCAGCAACCGAACTCTCGAGTGCAGCGACATTGATGTGCCGATTGACCAGTTCAATCCGGGGGCCAGCAACAAAACCTTCAATGTACCCATTGTCCGGATGCGCGGCAAGGATGGAAGTCCCAACCTGCTGCTGAACCCTGGTGGACCTGGTGGTAGTGGGTTTGAGTTCATCCATAGACGGGGTGAGCAGCTGAGCACTATTGTTGGTGATGGCTTCCATCTTCTTACCTTCGATCCCCGTGGTATCAACTCTTCGACACCAACTGCTTCATGTTATCCTAGCAAAGAGGCGCGTAAACAGCTCGGATCTGTAAATGATGCGGATATCACTAAGGATGGCGCCGAGGCTTTCGCCTGGACTCACAACTATGTCAGAGCCTGTGAGGATACGATGGGCGAACATGGACATTACATCAACACGCCACAAACAGCCGCAGATATGAACAGCATCCTCGATGCTGTTGGTCAGAAAGACATGTACTACTGGGGCTTCAGCTATGGAACTCTTCTCGGCCAGACTTATGCTACCTTATTCCCCGAGAGATCTCACAGAGTCATCATTGATGGAGTCGTCAACCAATTTCTCTGGTATGAGTCTCGCCTCGACGAAGAAGACCTCAACGATACCGAGAATGTCATGGATGGACTTTTCAAAGAGTGTGCCAAGTCCGGTGATGCTTGCCCACTGTCCTCAATGGCAGACTCTTGGGAAGGTCTTAAAGAGAAATTTGTCTCTTTCGCCAATGACCTCAAGAATCAACCCATGAATGTATATGTCAACAACAGCATGTATGGCCTGCTCGACTACCAGAAGATTTGGTTCGGAGCTCTGTTCCCAGTCTTGTACAAACCCGAGAGGTGGCACATGTTCGCCGAACGTATGAGTCAGCTTCTCAACGGCAACGCGACACAGGCTTTGATGGACTATGGTCTGGGTGGTGAAGATGACAGTGATCCGCTCTACTTTGTTTCGCTGAACGATGGAATGTCAGGTCCTAAGCACTGGCCGCAAGATCTCGACTCCCTTTTGGATATTGTGGTGCCAACTTTCAACCGCAGCCTCTTCGCGCCAGACGACATTGTTCAGCTCTTCGCTAAACAGCAATGGCGTGTCCCAAAAACGCACAACTACGTCCCTCGCAACGGTGTAGAGACCGCGCATCCCTTGCTTATCCTTACCACGACATACGACCCTGTATGCCCTCTCGTCTCAGCCAGGACCGCTCTCGCTGCCTTTGAAGATTCGCGACTCATCGAGGTCAAGGGCTACGGACACTGTTCTGTTGCGGTTCCTTCACTTTGTCTCGCCAAGCACGTTCGGGGATTCCTTTACAATGGAACTTTGCCTGCTGCTAATGAGACGCAGTGCGAAGTTGATGGACCGTACTTTAAGCCAAATGGAGCTGCAAGCGTTCAGAGTTTTGACGATGCTGAGGATCAGGCGATTCACCTTGCACAGGTTGAGTTGGCACGAGATCCCGACTGGCCTCGACCTGTTCGTCTGTAAATAGTATCATATTATTTCACTCTCGTAGCCATGTAGTTCTGTTTATCCGTCCTTTTTTACTTTGAGTCCAAATAATTTGCCATACAAGCGTTCCTCAAATATGACCTCCAGCCATAAGATTGGCCTGCTCCTCCCTCTTCGCAGTCCTCAAAGTCTTGACCCTCTTCAAATTCTCAAACTTCTTTTGCGCACGCTTGTCCCTTATACACATCCCGACCAGAACAGCCATGCAGCCCGCGATGGCGGCTGCGAAAATCGACGCCACAACAATTCCCTCCGTACCAATCTCATTGTGCTGTTCCATGCATACCGTCGCGCCAGAATCGGGATGGATCTCGCAGAAGAGGCCTGGAGCGCATGTACTGGATGTCATCGTGTTGGTGATGCATGAATGGCTTTCTGTACGGCCGGCTGTGGTGATGTGACATACTACACTGGTTGTAGTATGAGTGCTGTAGCATGATGCGCCTTGTTCTATGGATGTGAAGCTGCTGCGAGTAGTGGTTGGGTCGCTTGTTGTTTCGGTGGATGAAGCTGTTGAAGCTGAGGTGGATTCATCGGTGGATGATGCTTCTGTCGTGGATTCTTCAGTGGTTGATGACGGTTGGTCTGTTGTTGACGATCTTTCTTCTGTAGTCGTAGCCTCATCCTCGGTTGTTGTTTCTTCTTCTCTTGTACTCTCACGAGTCTCTGGTCTTTCTTCCGTTGACGTATTAATATTATCGTCGTCTGTTTCGGTATCTTGTCGTCGCACCCATTGTCGCCAACGTTCTGCTAGTGGCATGTTCTGCAGTGGATCTTTTTGCGGATTTCGCACATGATTTGATGCATCGGAGTCGTAGAATAAAGCGCTCGCCTCTGGTTGTGCATCACCCATCTTGCTATGCCCGGTCGCAAGTAAGCAGTGCGAGATCAAAACCGTGATCGTGAGCAAAGATCGCATGATGAGAAGAAATTCACCAGCACCGATTGAAAAGGTTGCGAAAGTAAACTCCGCAGTCACAAAGAGGCAGCAGTAAAACTATATTTATTTGTGCTACAGATAATCAGTCGTCTATCAGCTCGTGTCACATCTTTCGACCACCACCTCGTATCGTCTTCGCCAAATTCACATGATTGTTCGCTGTAATTTCTATAAAAAGAACGCTAGGCCGCGCGTAGCCCAGGCATAAGCCGCCAAACGGATCAACTGCCTTTGAAGTGATTGGACAAATTATTTTAGGCCGCCAATTGAATTTGTGCTGTTCGGCTGTGCAACGAATGTGTTGGATGTTTGTCTGCAGCTGGTCGATCGGAGTGGCGGGTTTGAAACGGAAACATGACGGAGGGTGGCATAATTCTTATGTGGAGTGAATTATCCATGCATAATTATTCATGCTATGATATCCGAGCTTATGCGGAGGCAGTTACCGGAGTATTTCTTTTCCGGTGTCTTGCTGTGCCTGTGCAGTGCCTTAGATCTCGATAGCTTCTGTTATGGCATTTTCGTGGTATTTCCGAGCACAAAAAGAGGCTAACAGTTAAGCCCGGGTATCTTGAGAACACGCGACAAGGGCATGACATCACGGAATCGGGCAGTACTTCGAGAGATTTCCCCCAACGGCGTTACGGAACGATCAAAGATAAAGCGATCTTTCTGAACTCACGATTGTCTACTGTCTTGCTCAGTCGTCTGTCAACAACGCAGCTTTTGATAACTGTCTCCAGTTTGGGAATGTCAAGCACCTGCCAGCTTTCAGAAGTCACGTACCTCTTAACGCGTCTTTAGTGGGACCGTGCGACACGCTCAGCCAATTAAAATGACGCCGTGGTCGTCACAGCTTTAACGGTAGAAGCATGTTCTTTGGGTGATTTCCATCTGAATGCTCGACTCTTAATCGCGTACGATGCGGGTTCTATAACCACAGAAGACAAGAGAGAAACTTATCAATTGAATGTGATAGGCCAAATTAAATCATCAACTGCAATAAGAGGTCAAATGACATAATGCCATAACAATTATGTGATTATTGTCTTGTTTGAGCTTACTGTCGTACAAGCTGTAGGGTAGCTCCAGGACAAAGAATTGAGCTGGTTACACATGGTACCGTATCCCTCAGGCCACGTGAATATCCACCTTGTACATGGTATCACTGCAATGTCCAACTACGATACCACATCTTGTTATGAGCATCGTGAGCTGTCAAATCGATGGCCTAAATGATCTGCTCTCAGAAGAAAGGGGTGAACCGTGCGCATATTGTCCAATGGGACTCACCAGCCACTGGGAAGTTCCAGTAGAGACACACTGCAGCTCCCTCCAATCTTGTTTTCGCGCGCCCAGGCCTGGGCAGACCAGCCACGGCTCATTTCAGCCGCAATGATGCAATCCACGTTCGTCGTGCAGCAAAAGACAGCTGATTTGGACCAGGCCATCCAGGGAAATAAAAAAGGCAGACGTAATCCCAGGTTTGAATGTACGTTCCCGATGTTGAGAACAATCGGATGGGCATGTGGATGACGAAGTCGGCGTCGCCCTTAGCCCAAGACAGTAAGATCGACAGGGATGCTACCAACCAAAGCTGGGAAACCTGGACGTCAATCACAGATTTGACTGCACCCCACACGATCTGTTAGTTCCCGGAGCGGTCATGATGATGTAGACGACGCTGAGAGCTGAGGAGCTGTCCCTGTTTCACGACGCGGGAGCTGGAGAAGCAATTTATATATGAAGCTATGATAGCGTCAATTGAGTATTACAGTCAGGACATCTCTATCCAATACAATCATCAACCAAAATAATACCCAGCGACTTCATCTCTCTTTCTCTTTATACCCAAACCTCATAATCTCAAACCGACATCCAAAATGAGCGGCCTCGGACAAAAAGTCAAGGAGATTCTCCACAAGGACCGTTCCAACGACGATGCTACCCCTCATCCCCCAGGTTCGTTCCCCACAGAAGACATGGAGCCCAGCGACACCAGAGAGGGATACTCCAAGAAATACGAGCACAACAAGCTTCACAAGGCTGACGATCCTCGCGGTTGGACAGAGAGCGACAAGGACGCTTCCCGCAGCCATGGCTACAAGGACTCAAGTGTCGGAATGACCGGTTCTGAGGACCGTACTTCCTACAAGCCTGGCCATGAGAACATGTCTGAGAGACGCGACGAGTCTTTTGGCGACCGACGCGACGATACCCTTGGTGGCAGACGTGACGATACCCTCGGTGGTAGACGGGATGACACTCTGGACCGAACAACCGAGTCCAGCACAATGGGACAGAAGGATCCTCTTGCACCATCTACCCAAGAGCACCCTTACTGGGGTGACCTCCCCAGCCAAGGCGGTGTTCACAACTCCGTTATTGGCCACGGTAGCCCTGAAGACGAAGCCCGACGTCACCGAGATGTACACTCCGGTGCGACAGAGGCTACTCACAACCCCAGTAGCACTCTGGAGAGTGGCACTTTCCTTAGCCGACGCGATCGCGACGATTCCACTAGGAACACCGACCCTAATGCCACCCGCCCCGGTGAGCAAATGCGCCCCGACGAGAGAACATCTGGCTCCCATTACAAGGAGGGACTTGCTGGTGCTGGTGCTTATGGCGCCCACAAGCTGAGCGAGCGACGCGACCGTGATGACACCCTCGGCAACACAGAGCCCTACGGCAGCCGTCCTGGTGATCAGACACGCCCCGACGAGAGAACATCCGACTCGCACTACAAGGAAGGACTCGCCGGTGCTGGTGCTGCTGGCGCTGGAGCATACGGAGCTCACAAGCTGAATGAGCGACGCCACGACAAGGACGAGCCCAGACAGTACGACCAGACTGCCGACAGGACTCAGCCTGAGGAGCACAAGCACAGGGCATTCCCCCTTCTTGGCAAGGACCACAAGGAGCCCAAGGAGCACAAGGAACACCACCACCACGACAAGGTCAAGGATGACAAGGAGAAGGACAGCAAGCTTGGCGGTCTCTTCCACCGAAAGGACAAGGATGATGCTGAGCGTGTCGGTGATTATGACAATGACAAGCACCACCACTCCAAGACTGGTCCTGCTCTAGGTGCTGCTGGCGCTGCCGGTGCCGCAGGAGCATACGCTGCTACCAGGGACCGACACGACGATGACAACCGTCGCGACAACACTGCCCGCGATTACCAGGACCCTTCTGCTACTCAGCACACTACCAAGTACCCCGCCGCTGGTCTCGACTCTTCTCGTGACTACAGCACCCAGGGCACCAACCCCTCCTCTGGTGGAGCTACCCAGATGCCTTATCGCCAGCAGGACATCGACTCTCACCGCGGTCGCGACATTGCCACTGGTGCTACTGGCGGTGCTGCCGCTGGTCTCGGTGCTGGAGCTCTCGCTTCGCACTATGGTCGTCGCGATGATGACCGTACTGCCAATCAGCGCGGTACTGGCTTTGACAACCAGAGCTACGACCCCTCTGCTACATCCCAACAGTCTGGCTCCCAGCACATGCATGGCTTGAGTGCCCTTGCTGTAGCTGACGACCGCTACGACTCTCAGGCCAACCAGCCCACCAACTTCTCTCACAAGGACCCCATGGGCCAGAACCAGCAGCACGATTCTCACCGTGGTGCTGGCCTGGCTGCTGGTACCGCTGCTGGACTTGGCGCTGGTGCCCTTGCATCACGATCTGGCCGTGATCATGACCGCGACGACCGCTCTGGCCTCGAGTCCAACCGTGGCTACGAGAATCAGTCTGCTTACCCCACTGAGGGCTCTGCCATGGACCCCTCCTCTCGCGGCTACGACCAGCAGCATGACTCCCACCGAGGCACTGGTATGGCTGCTGGTACTGCTGCCGGTCTTGGTGCTGCTGGCCTGGCCTCTCATGCCGGTCGCGACAATGACCGCAACGAGCGCTCTGGTCTCGGCTCCAACCAAGGCTTCCAGTCTCAGGATCCCTACTCTAGTGAGCGTTCTGCTATGAACCCTGGTTCTCAGGACGCTTACTCAAGTGAGCGATCTGCTATGAACCCTGGTTCTGAGCAGCGAGACTCCCACCGAGGCGCTGGACTCGCCACTGGTGCTGCCGCTGGTCTTGGAGCCGGTGCGCTCGCTTCCCACCCTGCTGACCACCGACGTGAGAATGACCAGTTTAACACTGGCGACAACAACCGTGGTTTCCAGTCCCAGTCTGGCATGACCGGCTCTGGCCTTGGTAACCAGATGGGTGAGAACACTGGCTTCGGTAACCAATCCGGCATGACTGGTATGGGCCAGAACACTGGTCTTGGTAACCAGTCTGGTATGGCCGAGAACACTGGTATGATGGGTAACACCTCTGGCAATGACTTCTCCAACAAGCAGTCCATGCCCGGCGCTCAACCCGAGCGTGAGTCTGAGCCTTTCACCGAGCGAAAGAAGGAGCATGACCACACTCTCATGGACAACGCCAACTCTGGAAAGTACAACAAGCTTTCTTCTGGTACACCTTCCGGTATCGCATACGACTAAATACTCGTTTCCTCAGAAATATGAGTGTTTGGTACCATGGGATGATGTTGGACATATGATTATGATGCATGCTTGATGATTTAGTATACGCATGATAGCTTTTGGCATTTATTTCAATGATAATGAACTTATATTACCTGTTACAGCATGCCTCCAAAATTGCCAATTGACACCCAAATGTGATTCCTGTGAAACGTTGGTACTGATGTTAATGTCCTATCTCAGCTTCCTTTTACTATGTCGCGATGCTAATGTTAATATAAACTATGAAGGCCCGCCTACCCAAATGATAATTTCATGATCTATCCTTTATCATGCTGTTAAGATAGAACCGTCTTGGCCGATTGCCTTATCACAACGAGATAAGCGATCGGTATGTGAGCGGGAAATCCGAGAGAATCCGCCCAAGATTCCGTGTGGGGACGGATTCCTTCACTTACGTGACAGCGATAACCAGCAACAAGAGCGATACCGCGCCTCTGGGGATTTAGCGTAGAGAGGGGAAGCAGACTGGGTATTCTCTCCGGTTCGGGCAGTATCATGAGACTGGATAAGCGACTGCGGGGACAGAGGTAACGTGGGGCGAGACCATCTACACTAACCGTTGACTCTATTATAAAGTGCTCCTAGGAATCATCGTAGCAAGCTGTAGCATCACCTTCAAATTCTCATCAACACATTCAGAATGTCAAATAATAAGTTCAATGTTGCCGTCGTTGGCCTCGGTGCCCTCGGCAGCGCCGCAGCCTACCAAGCCGCCATCAAAGGCTCTAGCGTCATTGGCTTCGAGCAATACGAGTTCGGCAACGTCTACGGCTCATCCCACGACACATCCCGCATCGTAAGAACATCTTACGGATCTCCAGACTATGTAGCTCTCGCTCGCGCGGCCTACAAAGATTGGGCTGAGCTTGAACGTCGCAGCGGTCTTCAAATGTTGACCATCACTGGTGGCGTGGTCTTCTTCCCTAAGACCGCTGCCGATGAGAGTGAACTGAACGAGTTTGAGAAGAGTATGAGTGCTGGAGAGTTTACGAGAAGTTTGGATGCGAATGGTATCCCGTATGAGTTGCTTGATGCACAAGAAGTCAAGAGACGATGGCCGGCTTTTGACGTTCCGGAGGGTGTCAAGACAATTTATACTGCTGACTCAGGCATTGTCCATGCGTCCAAGTCTGTTGCGGCGATGCAATATCAGGCTCGCGCCAATGGAGCAGCATTGAAGGAAAAGACGCGCGTGGATGCGGTCATTCCTAACGCGAATGGCAAGGGATTGACAATTGAGACATCCCAGGGCAGCTTCCAGGTCGACAAAGTCATCTTGGCTTGCGATGCCTGGATAAACAATCTCCTCAAACCTCTTGGCTCAGAAATTCCCCTAACAATTATGCAAGAGCAAGTCACATATTACAAACCCGCCGATCTCACACGCTTCGACGAGACCAAGTTCCCTGTCTGGATCTGGGCCGGCGATCACTACTTCTACGGCTTCCCAATATACGGCGAGCCCGCCATTAAAGCCGGCCGCGACACATCCAACAACTTTATGACACCCGAGAACCGCACATTTGTCCCTTCTTCAGAGCTCTTTAATGAGTTAACGTCTTTCATGGGTAACCTTATTCCTGAGAAGGGCGAGCCGTTGCGAACCATCACATGCCAATACGCTATCACACCTGATCGTCAATTTGTGATTAGCCCATTGAAGAGGTACCCTGATATTATTGTCGGACTTGGTGGTGGACATGCGTTCAAGTTTGCGCCGGCTATTGGGCGTGTTCTTGCGGAGCTTGCAATTGATGGAGCTACGAAGGAGGATATTTCTAACTTTGGGATTCCTAGAGTAGCGGCTGAAACTAAATTGTAGATAGAATTGGCTTTATCGCAAAAGAATAAACGACTAGAATTAATAGCATTCATTCATGCCCTTCACTGCGGATCCATCTGGGGATAGGACATGTGTCGCAAAATTACAGTGGTGTGGGACGGAATATTACTGCTAAATGGGGCTGACATTTAGCGCCCGACACCCCGCATTTGCTTAAAAACGCGATGACCTTCCTCCAGACATCAATTGCCCACGCGTAGTTCATGTATACACAGCTATGAGTGCACCTAGAACACGACAATATCGGCGCGTGGCGCAAGCTTGTGATAATTGCAGGTATGCCAAGTCAATGAACCACTGTGACAGGATCCGCTAAAAGGTGATGGTAAGGCGCAAGAAAATACGGTGTCCTGGTGAAAGACCGCGATGTTCGACGTGTAGCCGTCTGCGCCAGCACTGTTCATTTCAAGAGGACCATGCTGCAGTCCAGCAAGATACTACCGTGGTAAGTACCTACCTTGAAGCATTGACGTATTGACGCACTGAACGACTGTATAAGGACTGACTATAGTAGACAAGTCGACTTGAGCAACTTGAAGATAAGCTGGACAGTCTCATCAGCAGGGTTGCGTGGGTACCCTCGTAATGAGAACTGTAAATTGTTACTAAAATGATACAAAGACCCGATTCCATACAAGAGACTACATCGACACCTGAAAGGGTTATCCGCGCGCCATCCTTTTCTGTCCCCACGCCGCAGAGACCTGCATCACAGCCATTGTCGTATGTCTGCCACCTCTCATAGTCATTAATTAAAACATACTGAATCGATATAGAACTCCTATATCAGATAATCTGGGAATACGGGTTGTCCGGTTCTATTACCAAAATATCCATCGACAACCGTTGTGGCTGTTTGACGAGGTTACCCAAAACGAATCTGATGGTCTGGTCTCTGCCATGTTAGCCCTATTGACCACATATACTACCTCTGACTTTATGGGAGAGGCCTTAGAAAGTCCAGATACTTACTATAGAAGTGCCAGAACGGGGGTGATGCTTGCTATTGCCCAAGGAAGTATGACGATTCAACACTGCCAGATACTGTGTTTGTTGGCCTACTACAACTTCATCGGTAAGAGGAGTATTCTACTGCGAGAAAGAGATTACTAACACCTGATCAGTTGGTGAAATTACTACTGCAGGCTTCGATGTATCTCTTGCAAAGAACATGATCCAATTGATACCTGAAAACCATCTAGACACAACCCCCGAAGCAAAGTCCAAGCTATTCTGGAGCATTCAATTTCTAAGCTTCATATGCAGCGCTCCAACCTTATTACCATCCCTATTGCAAGAAACCAGCTCACCGCAGTTATTATCTGCTGAACCTGGGGATCCGCTGGCAGATTGCATTCCTACCCCCAAGGCAGAAGGAACGGAGCCACTAGCCGATATATGGTCTCAATCACTGAAGCTTTGCAGCCTTTGGACAGATATAAGGCTTTATGTGGCCAAATGTGTTGAAGGGCAGGCCAAGTACCCATGGCAGCCGGACTCAGATTATACGAAACTTTACTCGCGACTACTCGAAGTTGAGATGGGGTGGCCTATTTGTCTAAGCTACAATGCAGTCAAATTTCCGTCGATATCCCGTCAAGATGTATACTCCAACCGCTTGAAACTGCTCCCATGGCTAAGGGTTCAGATCACCTACCACGCTATTCATTGCGTGCTTAACCATCCCTGTCTCTATACTTCCATGGCAGAAACACCGAAGAACAAATTAGGTGGGAACACGTTTTGGAGATCATCCTACGAGAAAGCCTTGAGGCATTGCACTTGGATTTCAAGACTAATTAGAACGGCCAATGAAAAAGGATTGCATTTGTCGGATCCGTTCTTTGCGCAGGCAGCCGCTATTGCAAGTACGTTGCATCTCTACTGGACGCGGACGAGTGACACGAGGTTGAAGGCGTCTTCGGTGGAGAATTTGGAGCTGTGCCATAATCTTGTCAAGGAAATGGCCACCCATTGGCCGGTTTGCAAAGCGATTGTTCGTCTTTTCTCCTAGCTTTACACCTCATGGTGATGCTAACATATCCCAGGAGGATTCGTTGAACCACTTCATCCAATCAACAGAACCAACACAAAATAGAAGCTCTCCCGCAGCGGTGAAAACATCTCTTATATGGATACTCCTAGACGTGGCAGCTCCTCAATTCCCAAATTATAGAGATCGAAGTGCTCGTAGTCAGACATTCTGGACCAGCAGTGGAGGCGACGAACCTGTCTCACGGTCTGAGATGAATACACCCCCAGCTGACATGCGAGAATCGACAGCTCGGTATGCTACACCCCCGAGGTGGATGATGGAAAGAAGAGAAGCCGACGCCCAGATGGACATGGACCAACTAGGAACTGAAGATATGACTGTGGCTTCCGAAACAGTAATGGGTGAACATAATGCTACGTATGACCTTGCATGGGGCGCCTGGGAGAATCTGGGACCTATGGGAGAGGGTCTGTATATGAATGTGGATTGGTGGGATATGAATCAGTTCTAGGATGCCTTCTTGCCCTTCAACCACCACTCATTTTGTTTACAATTACTCGCGTGCACTGAGGAGGCGTTCATGAACAATAAATAATATTACAGATCCAAAATAAGAACTAAACTAACAACCAACAGGCTTCCCAGCTAAGAAGCACTGTGTCCATAAGGCTCGAAGGGAAGAATAATAGAGATAATAGCCATTACGAGGAATAACGCGGCCGAGATGTACAGAGGCGTTACAGTGGCAGTGTCTGCAGTGACAGCGATCACTGCCGAAAGCAAACCCATAATTCGATTAAGACCGACTGCAATTCCGTTTCCAGTGGTTCGGTGCGCAGAAGGGAACACCTCTGCAGTGTATGCATAGAGTGTACCATAGTAAAGGTTGATGCAGACCGCTAGAGAATATTAGCAAGAGCCTACTCGTTTCAAGATAGAGGTAGAACGTACAGATACAGCTGCTGATAGCCAGGTTCTGAGCTGGTGTCTGGATGATGGTGTAACAGAAGAAGAAGATGGCTGTGATGATAGCTCCGATGGCCATGGTATATCGGCGACCGAGGAACTGAACTTCAGCCAGACCAGCTGCGATCAGAGGACCAAAGATGGCACAAATGTTGGTGATGGTGTAATCGCGCCATGTCTCGGTGAAGGAGGGTGCATAATCGGGAAGACGGCTGCTAAGGAGAGATCTTTTCATGTTAGACTAGGATCTTAGATGCGCGAAGAGTGAATGACTTACGGCAGGTAGAGGAAGAAGAGTGGATATCCCAAGCCAATCAGTGTCCAGGAAAGCCAGATGAGGGATGTAGACAGAGCCAACTTCTTGGTGGAAAGGAGACCCCGGACATGTCCAAAAAGACTCTTACCGAGGCCACTGAAGGCGGAAGGACGTCCACTTTGCTCAGATTCAGTTGTGATGCCACAGGCTCGAAGGGCATCAACTGTCAAAGAGCATGGTCGTTGGTAGGTATTGGCCAGGTTCTGAAGCATCGCCACAAGTTCTTCTTCTTTGCCCGATGTCACCAAAAACTTTGGTGTTTCGGGAAGTCGGATAATGAGAATTCGCAGAGCAGACATGAGGAACATCAAGGCACCGCCTGTAAACATGATAAGTCGCCAGCCTTTGTTGTTCTGCCATGTGCATTCGGTCTCTGCGGTGCATGACCATTCGGGTCGAGCTATTAGAACAAACATTAACGACTGCCCCTTATAGTAGATGGGATAGTGAAGAAGCTTACAGTAGTAACCCCAAGCGATGAACCCGGCACTTGCCTGTCCAATACCCCACCAACCAGCAATAGCAGTAATAACCCACTGCTGCTTCGCGGGAACGAACTCAAGCATAACAGTAGGATCCAGAACAAGATTGCCACCGGCACCAAAGCCAAGAAAAGCGACAAAGACACAAAAGCCAACCCAATTGGGTCCTGCTCCTGCAACGATTGTAGCGATAGCTGCAATGAACAGTGTCGTGTTAAAGGCAATCTTACGACCGATTACATCGGCGCTGAAACCCCAGAACAGAGCACCAAACAGAAGACCAGTATATAAAGCCATTGTAGAGCCGGTTGGATAGCCGCCGTTGCCGATTTCGAGATATGCCTGGGATGCTGCGACACTCTGAAGGAAGGCGACAAGGGAATCCGCCGCGAAGCCGAAGCCTGTAAGACAACATAGCTTCAGGTGGAATCCTGTCCATCCGATCTCGTTGATTGTCTTGCGGAGTTAGCAGGGGGTATAGTGGGGAGGGGTATAGGCTGTACATACTTCATTGACTAGATGGATCTTTGCGTTGAGAACAGGGTCTACAACGTTACCGAGTTCGTTGACAGTTGCATGATGAGAAACGACATGGTAGGACGCGTTGTCTGGGCTGGGGATGCCCTTCTCGGAATGACTCTCTTTCCCAGGTCCAGCCGGGGTAGAATCCTGAACGTTCGACATTATAGAGATAGAGTCAGTGTGCATGAAATATCTGAATGAATAGAAGTGGGTAATAGTTAGATATCCTAAACTGAACGTGATCCATCTCTATCTTATACATCACAGACCGGAAAACTAACAGCCAAGGCTATCTTCGCCCTTGGTACTCCTCCAAGTCTAGAATGGGGAAAGGGAGACACTAAGAGCCAGTACCCCACAGAGATTACGCGGGGTAACAGATGAGAGATACGGGCACCAATGGGAACATCCGGGTTATCGAGCCAAGAGTGAGTGTATCTTGCTAGTCCTTGAAACCGACTGGGTAGTTGGGCACTGACCTCGACTTGAGATACGGAGAGACATGACTCTACTCATGATGTTTGGTAAGAGCTAAGAGCTCAGTGTTATGCTCAGATACATTCTACTTAACGGCGTTTGCATATGGCATCGAAGGTCTTGAGATCAGGACTCTCCCACGTTGGTTACGAAGTCTTACTCGCCACCTATCGGGCATGAAGATGTGGACTTGCGATAAACATGATACAACTGTGTTGATCTTTCCCAATTGCTGGATCTGTGGCTTGGAGCCAGAGATACAACTTGTTATCGCATTGGGTCACGATGTAGTCGGCCAAAGACCGGATGCGGACCGACACGGATTCTTCCCGTGGGTCCGCTTACCCAGCGGGATCTCTTCGGATTCTCCGTGGAACGTTCCCGACCACAGCTTGGAGACAGTGGCTGGAATATGAGCACAGCTTAGATTGTATTCGGTCAAGTCCTCAAGATAAAAACAGCTAAGCGGTCTCCATTGTATACCCACTGACTCAATGTATCCTTGCCAACATGTCGTTCCATGTCGCATCGTCGTTTACTCCCTACATCCTGACTCTAGCAGGACTAGCTACACTCATATCCGTGCTCAAAAAGCACTTACTATCATCTCGTTCGCAAAATCTAACTCAGTCCAAGTCCAAGTTCATTCAAGACCTCAAGTCTACGGCCCGAGCGCTGCCATCTTCGTGGTACAGGTCTAAGGAAATCTACGACCTAGAGCGCCGAGCCATTTTCTCCAAGAAATGGATTCTCGTTAGCCACAAGCTCAGATTCTTTGAGACTGGATCCCAGGTGGAATTTAAAGAGGCTGGCTTCCGTTTCGTTCTCGTTAAGACCAAGAAAGGGAGCATTGATGGCTTCCACGTTGCGAGTGAAGATGAATACCCTGCAAAGGGTAATGCAGAGGAATTGAATGAATCCACTAAAGAGCCGTCTCCTATTCATGTACGCGTCGACGCCAAGGGGTTTATCTGGGTCAATCTTGATGACTCAAAGATCCCTGAAGACTGGTCAACCGAGTTCAGAAACATCGACAATATGGCGAGACACGAATCCTTCAACTTCGAGGACTATCACTTTGACCACACCTGGGGTATGAGCGGCGATTATAACTGGAAGACACTAGCGGACAATTACAACGAATGCTATCATTGCAAGACCGCTCATCCCGATGCTGCTGCTGTAGCAGACCTCTCAGCTTATCGAGTCGATACCAAGGGTGGTAACATTGAGCACTTCGCCAACACGACCGCGGAGGCAGAGAAGTCAGGCTTGAAGATAGTGAGCAACTATTACTTTCCTAATGCTTGCATGACCGTCTCGTAAGTAAAACCTCCACCAAACCTGAATCAAGATCTGACATGACAGTCCCAACTTCTTTTACTTGATGCGTTGCGTTCCTACTTCGGCTAGTCACTGTTCCATGGAATATGAGGTTTATCGACACAAAGATGCTAGCGATGAAGACTTCAAAACGATTGATGAGATGTTCAAGAGGATTCTCGCTGAGGACAAATGGCTTTGCAACAACGCTCAGAAGAACCTCAATGCAGGAGTTTTCGTCAATGGAGAAATGCATCCTAAACTGGAGCAGGGGCCATTGTACTTTCAGCATAGGATTCGAGGTATCTTGTTTGATCATCATATGCTGGAGAAGAAGACTGGAAAGGAGTCTCATCTGGCTTAGGAATAGTGGAAAATCAGTCGAAGACTGATTCTAGTCACAGCTTTACTGAGTGGCTTAGGCAAAGTCTGAATACGACATTCTTATATCTTGTCATATAATTCTCAGAGCAATATTGGTATCAACAAGATATGAGAAGGAACAGTGAAAGTTTTATTGGCTAATCAATCATTACGCTTTTGGAAACAGCTACTGAAGCTCGAATCGCATTTTACCCTCATCATTAACTCCCAGCGACTTGACCTGCTTTCCATCCTCGCTAACAACCTTCCTCAAATCACCAGACGGCAGAATAACAACAAGTGTCTTCCAAGGTGCCTCGAAGCCAGAGCTCTCATCCCGAGAGAACTTGACCTTGACCTCAGACTCCGTAGCAGTGTAAGACAGAGTATAAGATGAGATCTTGTTCTTCGTAACCACCGAGGTACCATCGTCTTCATACCATGTGTTCTCATGCCACCTGCCACCCTTGGACGCCTTCTGGGGAGGGAAGATCTCGACAGCTCGGTAATCGTCGAGAGGAAGGTCAGCGACGTTCTCCTTTTCACCGGGAGAGAGGACTTGGACGTCTCGACCAACGGGGATAGCGCGGCCGACCTTGCCGATGACAGCAATACCGGCACCGTGCCATTCAGCATCGATGTTGACCCACTGACCGGCTTCGAGGTATTGGTAGGGTGCGTTGAGGTTCAAGTAACCCTCGTCGTCCTCAGATGCCTTGGGGAGGTAAACTCTGGCCTTGCTGACTCCAGGCTGGGACACACATCCGATAAGCATGGAGTCACCGAACCAGTATTGTCCCTCTCCATCGAGAAGACTCCACACTTCGGGGTCAGATTCGTAGCCCCAGCCGACCCATCGCTGAGGAGGAGCAGCAGTCTTGTGGCTTTCGAGAGCGAGAGAGTAGATGTAAGGAATCATAGCGTAACGACGCTTGATAGTCTTGCGCACAAGGTGTGTGATGGAAGGATGCATCCAGGGCTCGATAACATCACCGACAGAGTTATCCTTGCCAGTCTTGAAACAGTTGATAGCGAAACGAGGAGAGTAGATACCCAGCTGAATCCATCGAAGTAGCAGCTCCGGATCAGGCTGGGGACCTTCGAAACCGCCAATGTCGTGTCCGTAGCATTGCATCAGAGACAAACCGGCATTGAGACCCAATGCGGTAGATCCTCGCATGCTGTCCCAGCTAGTAGTATTGTCACCGCTCCATGAACTGCATGCGTAGCGGAGAGTACCAGCTGTTGCACTGCGTGTAAGAACGAAAGGACGAGAGTCGGGGTGAACGGCGAGAAGGGCATCGTGAGAGGCCTTGCCGTTGAGTTCGGTGTGCAAGCTGCGACCCCAAAGACCAACCTGAGGACGCTTCTCGAGACCTTCGGGGACATTGAGCTTGTCCTTCCCGACGTTGAGAGCACACTCCCACTCATCGTCGGGAATAGTGTACTCGTTGTTGTCGTTCCACATACAATCGATACCCTCCTCCGCAAGCTTCTTGATACCATTGTACCACCAGTTGTAACCAGCCTCAGAAGTGAAGTCAATGTGTCCACCATCATCTCTCTCGCCGCCACCGGCGCTCCAGAGTTTAGTGACAGCGGGCTTCTTGGTATGCGAGTCAACGAACAAACCACCAGCTTCCCTGAGCTTCTCGTACTCGGGGTGCGATGATGTCAGGTAAGGCTTCACGTTGGCGATGAGGCGCATGCCCATCTTGTGGTATGTCTTAATCCAGTCCTGAGGGTCAGGGAATCGGTGGTTGTTCCATGTGAAGACGTGTCTGTTCTTGGGAGGCTTCTCAGCCACGGTGTATCCGGAGGACATTTGGTATGCTGAGCAAGGAATGTCGTGGTCCTTCATCTTCTGGGCGAGCTCGATGAGAGCTTCGCCTGCGGGTGGGCTGTCAAGCATAGAGTACTTCATACCACCAGACAGATATCCGAAAGCCCAGCGAGGCACAAGAAGAGGATAGCCTGCCAACTCAGCGTAGGTCTGAACAATATCCTTCAGAGTCTTGCCGGTGATGATATACTCCTCAAGACCACCAAAGTCCTGACGGTAGACCTTGTAGAAACCCCACATACCGTCCATCTCAGAACCGATAGAGTACTCGCCTCGGGTGTGGCTGGTAGAGAACATAGCTACACAGCCTTGAGGGGTAGCGTTGATTAGAAGTGGGATGTTCTTGTAGAGAGGGTCTGTTCGGTGGACATCATATCCGAAACTGTCTGTCGCTGAAAGCTGGAATCGCCGGCCAGAAAGATCCATGGGTGCAGCCTTCTCTCCAAGACCAGCATGGAAAGTCTTGCGGTTATACATGGTATAATGAGCGACACCATCGCCGTTCATGGTATAAGACCGATTTGGAAGGTCCTGAAGAATAGGATCCTTTCCTTCAAAGCCAACTGAAAGAAGAGGAGTCTCCCCAGAGTAATCGACGTTGGCAACGACATCACCAATCTGGATCTTGGTGCCCTTCTCAGAAGAGGTCACATTAGGCTGAGCGCCATCCAGTTTTGTCTCAGCGCGGGGAACGCTAGGATGAGGAGGGGTAGGGTGAGTCGCGGATGTGAAAGTTGTGCGGAAGACATTAGGACGGACCGCTTCGAAGGAGAATTCGAAGGGAAGAGTTGAGTCGTTGCACTTGAGATGGACCGAAGGAGCGGAAGAGTCCTTTGTAGAGGGGTCCTTGCCCCAGTATGTGGGAATACGCTCGCGTTGAGGCATGATGAAGATGTGTGAATGAGATTAGAGACTGATGATGTAGAATGATGATGAATGCGGGGAGAGCTTCTATTTAAATCTATATGATGTTGAGGTCTAGCGGGGAATCCTTCTCGAAGATGGCCTCATTGACAAGTGCTGAACGGGCTTGGTGTACATTGTCCGACGTTGGCATCGGCAAATCGTGGTCAAGTCCGTAGCTCGTGATGGTTTCTTGCCGGGTTGTTAGCCGAGTTCGGACAAACTTGACCAAGTCCGAAAGCTAGCCGACAGTCCCCATGGGGTAGCGACAATGCATGTCTGTCTACGCTATTAAACCACCTGTTTCTTTATGAGACTGTCGATCCTTTTACTCCAAAAGCAGTTTGCTTAATACAAATGTCAGAACTCGTATAATGCCACAAAATGACTGCACGCGATTAATCGTAGAAAGAAGAAATGCGCCAAGATGAAATTGGGCTAGAGCGATGCGACTCCACAATATGTTCTCGTGACCCTATCAAGTGTGTTCCCAATAGCCGCACTCACAGCCGTTGTGTCGTCCCCCGCATTATCAACATCGGACATTCTTTGCTATCGCCGTCAACATGGTAACTAACGAGACAGATTCCCCGACAATCGGGCAACCAACTGCCGAATCTGCACAAGGGTCTTCGTCTCGCGCTCGTAAGAAGCGTATTCCGGTATTGACACCGCTTCACCTAAGCTTCTATGGACTAACCAAGTGTAGACATCATGCGGTTCATGTCGGCAGAGTAAGGTATGCAGGAAGTCATGACTGGACTGTGGCAGATTATTGATAGGAGCGATAGGTGAAATGCGACGGGTCACGACCTTGTTCGCGGTATGTATCTTGAAGTCGAGAGACATAATGGTTACTGATGACCTTCAGATGCCAGCAACTTCAGAAATTGTGCAACTTTGTTGAAAAGCCCAAAGAACCTCATGAGTTGTTCGTCGCCATTTAGACGTAAACGTAAAACACAACTTGCTGATTGGGTGGGCAGGAAGATAGAGGAACTCGAGAAAGAGATCCAGCTGCTAAGAGCACGACTACCACCAGAGCCATCTCATACAGCCGGGTCATTTCCCAACGACTATGCGCCTGATAACCAGAGATCACTTCAATTCCCTCCCATAGAAACCTTCAACACTCCAGCAAACATTAGCTACACCAATCTTCCATCTCAATTAGCAGTCTCAACAAGTACAAGTTCTCCGGAGACAGCATCCCACTTCCCAAGACCACAAAAACGGCCCAGATCCTCCTTCGAAACCGAGACTCCTGCTGTTGCAAACGTCTTCAACGACGACGATCTTAGCACTGAGGAATCAGAGTTATACTTTAACGCTTTCTTCTCAGGCTGTGATCGGTATGTTCCTGTCTTCGATCCGCGATATGATTCCCTTCCAGCAATCCGGAGTAGGAGTGATTTGCTGTTCACTACTATTTGCTCAGTGGGATGTCGGGTTCTGAACGGAACGAATTCTAGATGGCGTACACTCGCGCTGAGGACACAGCGTATGCTTAATGCCGCCATCGCGAATCCGTCAACAGGCAATCTTGAGACAGTGCAGGCTTTACTAGTTCAGGCATGCTATGCTGGTGAAAGAGCGATTTTGATTGCGATTGCTACACGCATGGCGATGGATCTTGAATTCACTGAAGCATATGATACCCTCGTTGCTGAGTCTGTATTGGGCGATACACTTTCCAATGGCGAGCCAGCGACACTTGAGAACAACTACACGCGTATGAGAAAAGCGCGAGTGTGGCTTCATCTCCTGGTCATGAGTTATATCCTCCACGTCGACGCCGGCGGTGTGCCCACGTTCAAATTCCGAGGTGCTTCACGACGATGCAGAATCCTTCTACAAAGTCCATTCTCTACTGGCATGGATCATTATCTCTTTGCTCAGGTTGAACTGAATGTTCTTCGCGCCAAGATATATGCGTCCTTGCCGCAGAAGGCAAACCTTAACGATAGTGAGATCATGGATTTGGTTAGAGATGCCAAGCTTGATATCGATGTCTGGTTCCATGATTGGATACGTATCTCTCAACCACATCACCAAACTATGCCATGGTTTGTCCCGAATTTATCTGTTCAACGATGTTGGGCTGATAACATGGCTCTTTGTCGCGCCGTGCGAGCTGCAGGCGTGGAGAACGTGAATGTCATGTCGCCTACACAGAAAACCATTCTTGACATGACCAAGGCGACGCTAAAACAGCATCTCGGCATTATCATCCAGGAGCCCCGTCTTTATCTCAAGAGTATACGATATGCCATGGACTTTGTTTGGGCAAAAAACACATTTTGCTGTTTACTTCTACTCAAGCTATGCGCTCTTCTTCCTGATGGAGAAGATCAGCAATCTCAGCACGACCTGGTCGCAAAAGCGAGTATTTTACTCAATGAACTAGAAACAGCTGTTGCCGGTGGAGTCAGAGGCGACAGTCGATCGAATACAAGTGTGCTCTACCTCCAGCTTCTTAAGAAGAGCATTCAGAAGTACAAAAGAGGGCTCAACTTAGACACGAATGACCCCACGGAAGTCGATGCCACAGAAGAGCGACGAGATGGGTACACCGACCTCGAATCGTTTGTGCCTGACCAGTTCGTGTTTGAATGGGACTTTCCGGGGTTGACATTATTCTCTTCGCCAATCAATGAGACAACCTGGTTAAATGAGTTTTTGACGGGCGCGCAAGACTTTGGGGAGAGTGGAGGAAGTATTAATTGGGCGCTTATAGACTTCTCAATGTAATAAAGCATAAGGGACGAGATAGCAAAGTATGTACGATATGATATTGAGACTATTATATAATTATGTTCATCAACGCTTTGGCATTCATGTCATGAAATAACCATCTATCTGATTAAAAGTTTAGAAACCCTCCTTGAGGTAACCGAAAGAAAGCTTAGGATCCTGATATCCCTCCTCACCAGGGAAAAGGCTGTAGTCCCAAACGGTGTAGAAGTTTCGCATGAATCGGGTACCAATAAGAGCATAACCCTCAGGACCGTCATCGAAAGGAGGCCAGCAAGCGTCATCACGGTTGGCAAAGCCAGGAAGCTTGAGCTGGTCTCCTCGTACCGTGATGTTGACGTTGTTATCGTAGAATCCGACATTGAAGGTGACAGACCAATCCTTGGTGAACTCGCTGCAGAGGGGGACGTGATCATGGGAGAGGATGGCGCTGTAGTTCATGCCGATGGACTCGTAAAGCTCGTCGATGTAGGACTTGGGGACTGTAATACTAGAAGCGCCAGTGTCAAAGACGGTGGTCATGCCGTATGTCTCGATCCTGTGGCTCTGGTTCTTGCCTTGGTTGCCCGTGAGGCCGAACAGACCGGATCGCCAGACGTCGAAGTCGCCATCGTTGGTGCCGATCTGGAAGGTCATCAAGTCGCCCTCAACGTACTTGTCCTCACGAGATCCTCCGAGAGTGAGGAGGCCGTTGCCAGGCTTTCCGTTGGTGTCATCACCGTCGGCGACAGAGTAGTAGATGCCGAACTTGGGCTCATCAACGAGCTTCTGTCGCATCATGGAAGAGAAAATGGGGGTGGCGTTTCCATCGGTGATGCTATCGAATCCAAGACCCATGAAACCAGCGGCAGGGAGAGAGGACCAGTTGCTCGTGTTGGCAGCAATGAACTTGGAGTCCCAGGTCAGACCGCCAGCAGAGAGCTTGTCCTGGACGGTAGGGCCCTCGACTGCACCTCCGAGGTATTCGATAGTAGCATCATCTCCAGTCAATTTTCCGGTCGAAGACTCAGAGATGTTGTATCCGGTTCGGTTGCCCTTCAAGATGTGTGAGCAATTCTCGGCGCAATCGGCATCCACAATCCAAGCAGAGGAACTTCCAGTGTCGAAGACGAGCTGGAACTTTTCACCAGGTGTTCCAACGTCAAACTCAACCATTTTCTAGTCCAGTTAGTCGACACTCCAGCGCAAGGTATTTTGCTCAGCATACGTACGTAACCCCATTTGATGAAGACGGGCAGGTCCAGGACAGCGGCCGAAGCGGCGCCCACGAGGGAAGAGGCCAAGACAGCCTTGGTGAAACGAGTGGCAACCATCTTGATGTCCCTACTTTGATATCTTGAAGGATGAAGAGCAAAGATGATCAACTACGAAAAGAGAGAAATGGTGTATTCCTTATAGCCAGCTGCACGCTCTGACCGTGTAGACATGATGTGCGCCGAGTAAAATTAAGTGGGTTTGGTACTCCATTAACACGAGCCAACCTCGGCAGATCCGGTCTATCTTTAGCCTGGGTCGACTCTTAGGCTGTCCTTTCTCAGCAATTGATGCACTTCATGACGATTCTCGTGGTGAATTTGTGCCTGAGCTTTTAGATACGGCTAGATGGCTTCTCATCGACATGACTAGTTCTGCTAAACCGTGGCGGCATTGAGGGAATGAATGACATCACGCCTACTCTGTACTGTGACACCAGTCGGCAGATGTGGGCGCGCCCAGACACTAGCTAAACTTACCGCCGGCGATTATAATCTACGGGCGAGAGTGACTAAGGAATAAGGCGAGCTGGCGAGAGTCGAAAGATGGACTCAGGCCTCAATGGTCACAAGGCTCGAATTGAAAGGTATCCTGCGATGGAATTGCAAGGGATCAACGCCCGTGACCCTCTGATTGAACCGTCCATCCACGATTTCTTTACCTTGATGAGGTTAGCGTCACCAGGTACGATGGAACCTCTTGGCAGGTGGGATCTTCAGAGTGGGATGCAATGGTGCATGACTCGCCGGTCGGCAAAGAACATCGAAGGAACGAGGTAATGCAGCATTGGAAAAAGATAAGATGAGCGCACAGCAATATTTTGTAGCCGACACATGCTCTTGGTTTCTTCTGGAAAAGTTCCATTCGATTTTTCCGGCACTTCGGATCAAGGCTTTCGCATGACAAGCTAGTGTTTGACTAACCCTGAGTAATCATGGCTGAGCAGGGATGTAAACCTGGTTCTACCTACCCGGCTATCCGGAACTGGCTTGGACTCGAGCACTCACTGCCGACCTGTCCAGAGATAATTCTTTTTCCATTAGGTTAGGCTGCACTAGAACTGTCAAGTTGGAGTGGGAACAACATGTTTTATAATAAGGGTACTTTCCTGACTAAGTATTTGTGTTCCGACGCCTTGGTTCTTAGTTCTCGAATTTTTTCCACGATGAAACGTTGAAACAGGGTTCCAGGAAGCTGATGGAATGGGGCAAGTAAATGAGATCAAGAAGAGTTTGTTCAGTATATTAGAAGTAGAAGTGCGCCAATCTAGATCTTGATCACCATACCAACTACCAACTATTCACGTTCTTTATATACCAACATGCGCTTCTTTGCTCTCTCCCTCG
The DNA here is from genome assembly GCF_003316985.1 of Fusarium coffeatum. Classification (NCBI taxonomy): domain Eukaryota; kingdom Fungi; phylum Ascomycota; class Sordariomycetes; order Hypocreales; family Nectriaceae; genus Fusarium; species Fusarium coffeatum. The sequence goes on along the minus strand of NW_022157941.1, from coordinate 35,634 downwards.
TCGCGCTGTCGACTTCAGTGCTGGCCGCCGACTGCGACACTGGCTACGACTACATCGTTGTTGGTGGTGGCCCCTCCGGTATCATCACCGCTGAGCGACTTTCCGAAGCCAACAAGAAGGTCCTCCTCCTCGAACGCGGCCAAAAGGGTCCTACCATCGAAACCGGCTCCAACCACACTCTTCCTTGGGACAACTCTCTTACACCCATCGACGTCCCCGGTCTTTCCGCTGCTGTCGGTGGACTGGACATCTGGAATGAGTACATGTGCGATGACACTGCTGGTCTCGCCGCTTGCGTTCTCGGTGGAGGTGTCACCGTGAACTACATGGTGTTTGTCCACCCTCCCGAGCGCGACTTCAACGACAAGTGGCCCAAGGGTTGGAAGTGGAATGATATCAAGCCTGCCGCTGAGAAGCTGTATGCTCGTAACCCTGGTACTCTTGTGCCTTCCAAGGACAACAAGAAGTACGACACTGGTCTTTACAAGACTCTGTCCAAGTTCCTGAACAAGGCTGGATGGAAGTCTGTTGACATGATCAAGCAGCCCAACGAGAAGCACCAGGTCTACAGCTGGCCTTCTTGGAACGTCCAGGACTCTCTTCGTGCTGGACCTGTCAGGACCTACCTCCCTCTCGCCGAGAAGCGCGACAATTTCAAGCTCCAGATGGGCACCAAGGTCATTCGCGTTGTCCGATCTGGCTCGGTTGCTAAGGGTGTCGAGGTCGAGACCGCCGATGGTAAGAAGGAGATCATCCGTCTTTCCAAGGGTGGTCGCGTCGTCCTCTCTGCTGGTGCTCTCTCTACTCCCCGTCTTCTGATCAACTCTGGTATCGGACCCAAGAAGCAGATCCTCAACGCCAAGAAATCTGGTGTTACTCTTCCTTCTCAGCGCAACTGGATCGACCTTCCTGTCGGTCAGGAGCTCATGGACCACCCTATCTTCTCTTTCAACGTCAAGACTGATGGCAAGTGGGGTATGCTCGACACTGACAGCGTTCTCAACGGTACCGACACCAAGAACATCAAGCTCTTTGAGGACAAGTCCTCTGGTGTTCTCACTCAGGGCCGTCACCGTCTCATCTTCTTCACTTCTCGCAAGGGATCAGATGGTAAGACCCGCTACTTCCAGGGTTCTACCTCTGCTGCTGGTGAGGGTGTCATCTCTATCAAGGTCTACCTGACCCACGGTCTCACTTCTTCCGGTGTTCTGGGTCTCGGTGAGGATGGCAAGACTGTCTTCGAGAAGAAGCCTTACCTTACTACCGAGGCTGATACCAAGGCTGCCAAGGCTTTTGTTGAGGAGTTTATCTCTTCCATCACTGATGCTTCCACTGGTTACACCCTTCAGGGTAAGACCAACGCTACTGCCATTCTTGCTGCTCCCCAGAACGGAAACCACTACGTTGGTACTGCCAAGATTGGTTCAGTTGTCGACACCAATGCTAAAGTCTATGGAATGGACAACCTTGTAAGTCAAACTCTATACCCGTCGTTATGCAGAGACTAACAGAAAACAGTTCGTCACTGACGCTAGTATCCACCCTGACCTTGCCACTGGCAACGTCCAAACTATTGTCATGGTTGCTGCTGAGGCTGCTGTTGCCAAGATCCTGGCCAACTAAGATTTGTTGACAGTGGACTATAAAACCTATTAAATTCCATACTTAATAAATGTAATGACTCACTGTATCATCATGTCAAGGTGATCTGGTTTGCGCTTTAATGGTCTCGAACTAGAATGTTGGCAATAATGATTAATAAATGTTCATATCTACGTCCTTTTTGTACCTTTTCCTGATTGATAACCGAGGAGCTTTTCGGCCGAAGACACCAACATCCACATTAATCTCCGTGGTGCAGTGCATATCCCGTGTCTTGGCTCTCAAGTTCTCCAGTTTATCCCCAGTATTATCACGAATTTCCCTTTTTGCAATAGTATATACGATGGGAACCTTACCCTATATTATTGAAATGATGGACCATGATTGTACACATAGAGTAGCATTGAGCATTTAAACTAAGATAATGACAAGTTCAACTCGTTCCGAGACTTTCTGTCTTTTATTTCACGAGAACAATATTGACTTATGTGTTTAGAGAAGGTAGACATCCAAGACACCGAAACTTTGTAAGATTTAGCAAAATGATTTGGTATTCGTTACATACATAGCCTAAAATGAGAATGACATAATCTCCCCTCTTACTCGCAAGTGTAAGAAGCGAAGTAAGGTCCAGGCTCACCACCCAAGTCAACAAGGCACATGTAGGTACCATCGTCAGACAGCTTCGCATCCTCCTCGGCCTTCTCCTTGGTGTATTCAACGATAACGTCTCCATCACAGTTAAGGCCAACTCCGTTGTACAACTTAACGGTACATCCGTCATCCCAGTCCTTGACGAGCATGGCATTGAGGTCGTAGTAAGCCGTCATGCAGTCGTTGCCCTGGCCGGGCTCACCGCCGGCTGAGTTATCTGCGGCGCTACCCTCGGGCTTGGAGCAGACGTTTTGGGTGCCCCAGAACTCGAGGAGCCAGGCGTTGGTGGTTTGGGCAGTGAAGAGGGTCATGGCCAGGGTGGTGAGGGCGCTGAAGGCGTGCATTTTGGTGGTTGTTTGTGGTTGAGGTTGGGAAAGTGTTTAAGTGAAAAGATTGAGTTTAGAGGTAGAGATTGAGCAGTGGTTTGATGGCTTGTGCTTGAAGGTTTGAGTGTGGATGAGATTGAGAGAAGGGTGGTTGATCGAACAACTTTATACATGTCCTGAGGACACTCTTGTCACGGAATCATTTCTAACAAGACCGAATCTAAACTTGCTTCATGCATCAATCGTGATCAGCGTTGAAGGATTCAATCCTCTTGACTGAATGACGCTGTTGTCTTCGGCTCAACGTCGCGAAAACTTGTTGAATCGGTCAAAGTTCCTGTTGATCCATGTTCCTGAGTGATCTGCAAACGGGCTTCAAAGAAGTCACCGATCTTCCCACAATAATCTCTCCACGACTCTATCGGTTTTCTCTATCGTGTACTCGGCCGGTCGGGTATAGACAGTCCAGTAATAGACCGAAAGAGTCTCCTGATTCGACGTCAAAGGAACATGCCGTGCCAATGCGGGCAGTGACAGGCGGTCGCATTGAAGGATTGAGCTTTAATGAGGTTGATGTCTCGAATAGTAGCCGCTGATTGGTCGCTCAATGCCGATCATGCCCTGCGCTCGGAGGTTAAACTTGTTTACACCTCCTCAAGAAGAAAGGTCAGATCCTTCAGCGGAGAATTACAAGGGAGAATCCGCGCGCCATGACGACATTCCGAGCTGTCTGTTACACGATATCCATGGGGTCGTACCTATTCTCTTTGCTGCGCCCAGTCTTGGCGAATCCTTCAGGAGAGATAATCGGCAGTTGACCAGGGGGGATAAGCGGGTCACGGACAATAAATCTCGCGGGAATCATTTTCCTGCTATAGAAGGATTAGTGGATAAGATACTACATGGATTGGGACCATAGTTTTTGCTGATCTTGAAACTATCTCCACGAAAGTTAGACACGAGGCTGATTCCACCTCGATAAGTGGGAGGCGGAGAGATCATCGTGATCGGAGGCTTTATTTGGGACGGGACAACATCCTTCGAATCCTACGAGTGGAACTTGTTGAGAAATTGACAAAAACGTTAATTCGTATCACGAACAAGACGTCATGGACTTTAACTATCATCTCGATGCGTGTTTAGAGAGGTCTTGAAGGCATTCCGATCATCTATAAGAATCAACCTCTCAGACTTGAAAACTAACTTATTCTCATCAGCAAGTCCAGCAATCACACAGTCTACCCATCCAACCTCAACAATCTCAAGCTTTCTGCCTGTATCATTCACCAGTCTTCAAAATGATGACCAAGGCCTCCCTTTTCTCTATGGCCCTTGCTGCCATCCGGGTTCAAGCCCAGGTGCCTACAGACATCAACCTCTACAGCACCGAGTCTTGTGATCCTGACCCTAACGACCTCTCCGTTCAGTCCTTCCAGCTGGGTATCAACACCCAGGAGGACGATAACGGCAATGAGTACACTGGTTGCAACGCGGCCACGATCGTTCCCACTGGCTGGCCCACTACTGCCAACGGTAAATACCCTGTCTGGGTTGACACCTCCGCGTTCGGTGAGGGCTGTAGCATGCTCTTCTACCAGCTCGCTGGCTCCCAGGAAGAGGGAGAGACCTATGCTTGCCGCAATGGACTTTACCGCAAGATCCAGAAGGACAAGTCTTTCTGTGCTGACTTGGAACTGACTCAGAAGTTTGGATACGCGTAAGTTGATACCTCTCTTCCATTCCTAGTGCATCTCTAACAAAACACTTATAGCTACTGCTGTGGATCTATCTGCAACGATGATATCAGCGACTGGCCTTCCAAGAAGCGCAGCGTCCCTGCCCCCAAGGCCAAGGATGTAACCAAGATTAAGCGCTCTCCCATCCTTAAGAAGCGCCAGGACGACAAGTGCATCATCAACCTCAAGAGCGAGCCCTACACTACCTTCGGTCAGCAGATCCAGATGGGTCCTGAGGAGACTTGCGAGAAGGACCAGACCACCTGCGGACAGACCTGGACCTACACTGCTGGCACTGAGATCGTCAACACTCGATCCCACGAGGACAGCACCGAGATTGGATTCTCCGAGTACATCGTCTTTGTCAACACTATTTCCGACGGCTACGAGATCAGCAAGGGCGAGTCTGAGGAGCGATCTGTTTCTAAGCAGATGGCTCCTGAGCCTGGTCACTCTGGATACCCTACCTTTACTCCTCTCCTCTTCTGCGCCGAGGCTGACCTGAGCGGCGACTGCTCTCGTGAGAACATCGGCATCGGTGACGGAGAGATTTGCATCCAGAAGTACCTCCCTGGTGATGTTCCTGACGGTGAGTGGCTCATGGTCACCACCGACTAAATTCGGAAACTGGTAGTCTTAGATTGGGGACTAGCAAACAGCCATGACTCTGGGTTATAGGTATGATGGAAGTGGATTTGAAGTAGGACATATATGTAGAGCCTGAAGCAACAATGTTGTAGAACTTCAACGGTATATATATGGATCAATATAATGAAAATCTTCATAAAGATACTGCCACTCCGGCAACCTTTGCTTGAATAAGATGTCACAAAGAAATACGATGATGCATGCATAGAAGAGTCTGAGTATTCGATGATAATAATTAGTCAACTATTTAACAAGTACAACACCTCCTAGAGAATGGCAACCTAGTCTTCCAGTATCTCCTTCACTTCGTAATTCCTCTTTGCGTAGAAGAACCATAAACATATGGTGAGGACACCAATGCCACCAAGCACAGCCGATGCATAATTCATTTGATCAGCTACTACGGCCTTGTAATAAGGGAAGCAGTAGAAGATAATAGCAACCACAGTCCAAGCTAACATCGTGAGGTTGGCCAGAAGTCCAAGTCTCGGATACCAAAACGGACCATGTTGGAAGTTGGATCGACCTTGACTGAGCATAAGAATAGCGGGAATGCTGTAGCTGATATACTGTAACAGAATACCTGTCGAGATGAGAGAGTTGAAGGCCAGTTCCGAACCAAGGTACAGGCACCCAAAGACGGCAGTGCCCGAAGCAGACCAGATCAATGACCAGATAGGAGTGTGTAGTGGCGATGGTGCAAGTTTGCTGAGATGACGATAAAGAGGGAAACCAGCTTCGCGGCTAATGGTCCAAGCAAGACGAGACTGCCAAGTCTGGATAGACCAAACTGCACCAGCCGTGGTGATAAGTACTGGAACCCAGAGTCCTACAGCTGCTGCTTTACTATCAGTGATGCGATAGAAGAGAGCTACAGCGGAGTTGTCGTCGGCGCCATCAATGCCGCTGACGTTGGTCAACACGGAGATAACAACCAACAGACCAGAGACAAAACCAACAACAATGGTCCACATCAAGGCCTTGGGGATATCAGTCTTTGGTGAAGGCATCTCCTCAGCGAGATGTGTGGCGACATCCAAACAGGAGAAACTCCAGTTGGCGCCGTTCATACCGATGATAAAAGCAATACCCTTCGGCCATCCGGAGATGTTGACGGACTTGGTGAAGAAGTCCTTGGCTGGTATATGTGTATCGGACATGGCAAAGAGAGTAATGAATATGGTAACAATGGTCAAACAGCTAAAGAGCAGCATGACCTTCGATATCTTGGGCAGAGCGTGTTCAAAGCTGGCACAAATGACGGTGATGATGTTGAGAAGCTGAAACCCAACAAATCCCATCCACCGCTTATACACAAAAGTAGGGTCTAGCAACGAGATAATAGCACAAGCACCCACGGGAACCGATAAACAGGCGGAGGCACCGGTAGCAACAGCAGCTATCCAGCTGATGACCGCCGTGAAATAGGATAGGACACGGCGGTATCTAGCCGGTGCGAGACGGTTCACCCATACATATTGACCGCCAGGATGTGGCATGGCCGACACCAACTCTGCGAGGGTCGTTGCGGTGGCGAGACCGACGAGAGCTTGGATAAGGAAGCCCCAGAAAAAGAGGGGTGTCCCACCCATGGGTAGAGTGCTGCCCAGGACGAGAAGGAGACCGACTGCGGTGTTGGTAGTTCCATAGCCAATGCCGAGAGCGGAGAGGGTCGTGAATGGCTTCACAGACTGGATGGTGACATCTCCATGCCGAAGCGAGCCGCTGTGGCCGGGTTCGCTATCATGGTACTTTTCGTCGGACTTATCGGGCATTATCGAGACTCGATTGGGAGATGTATGTGACTCCATGTTGTTGGTCGCATTCATGGGAAGATGCATCTAGATCTTGAAGACTGGAGAACTCATGGCAATTAATAACCCCAGCCATCAGGTCTTATCTCAAATGACAAGACTCCAAGAGTTGAAGCCATGGCGAATGAGGAAGTGCGCTGCGTGGTGTTAGTAGTAATGATCTGAAGCTAAGATGAATCCGGAAAGTCTATGCGAGACTCAAGTTCGGCCAACTCCCTAGCTGGAGCTTATCACGCGGGGTCTTATCAGCTCGCGGTTGACAGTCCGGGAGAGAAGCGGGGAAATAACAAGAGGAAGACAGAGGCAGAAGGGAGCGACAGCTACACAGATGTCATTCAGAACATTCGTTGATGTTCAAAGGGTTCCGAAATGAGCTTCTCACCGAAGGCATTCCATGCCAAAACCCGAGGCGGTTGTGTCCGATGTAAAACAAGAAAGGTGAATGGATAGAGGCAAAGCTCTGGTAGTATTTTGTCTAATTGAGTGATGCAGATAAAATGCGATGAGAGGAAACCAGCCTGTGGCCGCTGCGAGACCCGTGGTGTTCAATGTCCTGGGTACGCGCTGAACGTGCGGTGGTCTAAGAAGCATGAGATGCGTGCCAACAGATCAACGACTGGATCAATTCAAGACGCGTCGCAACAGCAACCTTTTGTTGAGTCAACAACATGCAGCCAGCTTGATCAAACATCAACTCAACAAGATCAGGCTTCGCTCTGGTTGGTCTCGTCGGAACAATGGGGATCTGTCACATCCTCAAATGCACTTCAAGAAAACGTTCATGACGCTGTCCTACTGTTAGGCGGTGAGTCCACAGTATCCCCAGTCCCTAGTTGGGACTGTCCTGACTTGAATGGCATGTCTTGGTCGGATGCTGGAGGAAATCTACCATCGCCATTCAGCGTCGTGGAACAATCGGACGTTCCACATAATCTACAGGCTGAAGTGGTACTGGCCCAAGTGCAAGATCATTCGGAAACCCCATGTCAGACGGTTGACGCAGTCCAACTACGACAAGGGGATGAAGTCGAAGAGATACCACGTCAAATACTTCATATCCCGACCGCTCTGTCTGAGTACTTCTTTACAGAAGTCATTCCTCTCTATTGTGTCTGGGACAGCAAGTTGAACACCATGCGGAGCATAGTCGAAAACTCATGGCAGTCATCCGGTGCCCTTCACCACACCATCCAAAGTATGGCAGCCGCATGCCTATCGGAGACCTTCCCTTACTTGCAAACGGTAGCTCAACAAGAGCATAGTCTTGCCTTGGAGTTTGTGAGGAATAAGGGAGTGACGCTTGGCCAAAAACAAGCTATGACCTTGGCCATGACCTTCTTGGGACACACATCAAGCTGGATCAGTCCAAACAATCTTGCGCCGGACATGTACAAGTCAAGCTGCAATATGCTTGAAGAGATGGCTGCAGATGGTGAGAACCCGACGTCCTCCTTCTTCTCTGGAACTATGGACTATTGGGGTATGCTGCTCGCATATCTGACAGATAGCGAAAGGTCGGAGGTTTTTGACACAACTTGCGCGGATCAAACGAACTCGATAGAACCTCATCCATATTGTGGCATTTCCCGCCGGATCATCAAAGTTCTCAGAAGCGTTGGGGCTCTCATATTCAGTTATAGGAAGAACATGTCGAATATTGGTTTCATGACAGAGCAGCATATGGACGCTTTTAGAGACGCTTTGCGCCAAGCAAGGCGTCTAGAGCGAATCCTTCTCGCACACAAGCTCCCCAGTTTGTCTCATATCAAAGACCCTGGTGACCCTCAAACATCCTTAATTCACCTAAAGCTTATGGACGACGCCTATCGCTACACTGGACTATTGCAACTGTATCGTGTCTTTCCAGACTTACTTATCGATCGTTACTCAGCCTGGGACAAAGCCAACATACTTCATCCTGTGCCAGAGACTAAGATCCCTAGTGCTGAGGAAAGACAGGTTTGGCTCACAGAATTGGCCTTGCATGTGGTTAAAATATTGGAGGATATCCCGTTTGAGTCTCGTACCCGCAGCGCTCAACCCTTCATTATGGTCGCAGTATCTAGTGAGCTGGTGATCAATTCTGAGCAAACATTCGAAAACGGTGGTTTCGCCAGTCTTGACCAACTCCCGTTCCGAGTCAGCAAAGCTCGCAAATTTCTAGCGTCACGACTTGCAGCTTATACACACATACTACCACTACAAAAGACGCGGGCCATCTCTCAGCTGATCAATCACATTTGGTCGGCGCTTGATGCTGGGGAACAGCATGTTTACTGGTTGGACGTGGCATATCAGAAGAAGTTAGGCACTATGTTCGGTTAGATAGTGCTCAACAATATTTAAACCCGAGTCAATCTACCATGGTACTTTCTACCGAATATTTGAAGTTTAGAGCTTTGCCTCCAAAGGTTCCGAAGCCAATCCAGCAAACTTAGTGACCGTAGCTTCGGCAGTCAATTGACTTAGAAGACGGTTCTCAGTGACGAGATAGCACTGCGGAAACCAAGCACTGACGTCTTCTCCCAACATCATCTTTACCAGAGCTTCACCAGTCAACCAGCACTTGTCCATTCCGTACCCGTTGAAGCCAGCGGCGATCCACTGCCCGTCATCCTGATTACTCCCGGTGACGCAAGCAGGGACTTGGCCGACAATAGGCAATCCATCAGCAGTATGGCCTTGAATACCGGACCATATCGACTCAATCTCCGAACTAGATTCAGTACCCCAGCCTTTAAGAAAGAATTTTGGAAGGACAGTTGAAAGGGCCTGCACTGCTCTGTCGGGTACATATGTGTCATCCGAGGTCAAGATATCGTGCATATAGGCTGTTTCGTTTCCGATCCAGATCCTTCCTGTCAGGGCATTCTGCTGGAGATAGTAAAGACCTGTGTCAAATAATCCTGTTCGCGCATCAAGTGTTGACTTGTGCGACAGACTCCAGGATTTCGATGCTCCCACGTTCTCGAGCTGTGGTCCTGGTTTCTGGACTGACATCGTACCTCTGAAAGGATATATCCGGCCAGCAAGTTGAGGAAGTAGATGTGATGCGTGTCCGTTGGTGCAGTGGATGACTTTCTTGGCCTTGATAGTCCCACGAGGTGTTGTGACTAGATACGGGTAATCCGGGTCAATGTGGTCCTGGAGTTTGATACGAATAACTGGTGTATGTGTTTCGATGGCTAGTCGATCTGGGTGTTGAGCTAACAATCGCTCGTAGATGCCAGTCAAGAGACGGTATGGCCAGATGGCCCCTGCATCGTGTTCCACAGCGCCTGATGCTCCCTTAATATTCCATCTCTGTACAAGGTCAGCTTCTTGGTAAGTATCTCCGGAGAACTTTTTCTTACCTCCGGCACTTCATCCGCGTCGACAATTCGATGATAAGTGCTACACTCGGGAACGTTCTTTTGGAAAGCCAATACTGAGCTTCGGGCAGCAGCCCATGTCTCGTCATCCCCAACAGCCATTACCTTTCGCACATCACGGATCTGGCAGTCTTCTTGAACTTCCTTGTCCATAGCCTTAACCATATCCATCACATGCTGAATGTTCAGAACACTGAATCGTGTGATTTGCTGGGCCGCTTCGAGCCCATGCTGTTGAGCCAACGGGCCGAACGTGTGGCCAGCAGCAGTTACAAGATGTCCGCCGTTCCGCCCTGTTGCGCCGCTTACAAGCGTACGCGCTTCTAGTACAGTAACATGAGAGCCTTTTGCAGCTTTGTGCTCGAGGAGGGTTTTAGTGACGCTACAGCCAGTGATTCCAGAGCCAATAACGACAAAGTCCGTCTGCTCTGGCAGTACTGCTGACTGGATAGAGGACACTGTGGGATGAACTGGGATCTGCCATGCAGATACTGTAGGATTTGAACGAGGCAGGCCGGGGTCTTTAAGAATAGCTGTAGATATGCTCGCCATGAATTGGGACATAACTGAGCCTACGGAAATGTCAAACTTTGCTGTCTGTGTATTGCCGGTTGGTATCAACATACTGTGGGTAGCCGTCGCCGTACCGGCGAATGCTTGAGTTGACTGTTTCATGTTTTCCGTCTCGATCTTAGGGTCCATGGCGATGAGAGTTTAGATAGAGATTCTCTAGCATGCAAACGAAAACAATAAGGGCTTTGGAGTTTGACTTAGAGTCTGTGGCAAAGGATTTGTCCGTCTACAGACTTTGGAGCTACCTCTATGAGACGCCTCAAGCCGCTTGTAGACCTCACAAAATAACTAATTATCTCTTCGCTCCTACTTTCTCTTTCCGGGTGAAACATGCGGGCGCGTGCAATCTGTAGATGGCGGGGAGGTCTCAGCTATCATCTTGGCGATCTAGACTAATTAGGCAAGTCTGTGCGAAGCAGATTAACCTGCATTCCACCCCGCACAATCACTCTCTTGGTGTACCGAGGTTTAGCGCTTCTAAGCAGCTTATCATTGGTACTTACTCCAGTCAGTGTTGCTGCCCGTTGGACCTGATCCTTAACAGATTTCGTCAATCAAAGTTATAGCTCTTTGATACTATTCATCATGACGATATACGTGACAGATTTGAAGGAAGAAGATATTCCCGGCGCTGTGAAAGCTGTTCAGTAAGTACTTAAATGATACTTGAGTGAGGAGGACTTATCATGGCTAATTCTCCCAAGGGAGGCATTCGCAGGAGATCCATATAATGAATGGGTGTACGACCATAAGAATGTCAGTAATCTTCAACCCCATCAGATACCTAGCGTGTCGATATGTATAGCTCAGAGACATAGCTAATAACGTTGGGAGTTATTAGTTCAATCCACAAAGAAACTCAGTGTCTCTCGGCATCAGGATGAGATGGGGAATGCGAAATGGAATCTTCCACGTTGCAAAAGAAGAGGGCAACGATAAGGTCCTCGGCGTCGCCATGTGGCTGCGTCCACAACCGGCAGATCAACCTGCAACTTGGAATGACTGGCTTGAGAGCTGGAGACTGTACTTCGGACAGGTATGGATGAATCTGGTATATGGACGTGGAGGGCTCAATGTGACAGTAAGTGGTAATCCGTCTTTAACATTCTCGCATGCTTACTTATGACCTTTACAGAGATACTATATCTGGAAAGATGCCCAGGCCAAGGCCCAGTCAGAGGTTTGGACTGATCCTCGAGGCTATTACTTCCTCAATATCATGGTTGTTCTGCCCGAGGCCCAAGGAAAAGGTGTCGGAGCAAAGATGATGAAGGTCACTACCGAGCAGGCCGATGCTGAGAACATGAAATGCTATCTCGAATCAAGTCGGGATAAGCCAAATGTGGCTATTTATGGTCGCTTTGGGTTCAAGTTACAGAAGGAGATGGTTTGCGATGATAATGGGGACGCTATTACTTTATTTACCATGATTAGAGAGCCTTATGCAAAAGCAAGCGATGGTAGATAAAGAGCTTCTATATTATACTTTATGGGATTACCACAACTTTTTACCGACTTGAGTGATCGAACGACTCTGACTATTCAAGGAACTGATATACACAATCTTTTGCAAACACAAAGATAACGGCCAATGCAATATCTATCATCCGCAATACTGTAAGCAAAGCATATTCTGTGTAAGAATAGGAAGGTTTATTTCTGTTGAAGTTCATATTCGTAGGACTTTGATGTATTGGATGTCGAGAAAGTATAATTTCTATCTCTCTAACCTTAATCAATTTTCGGGGAGATTTTAACATAACGTTTACACAAATGGCGTACAAAACGTATTCACATGGTCACAATTCATGGCACTAAGATACATAGCAAAAACAAGTCAACTGGGAGGAACGAACTATTCTATCTAATGACTGATAGTTCCAGCCATGCTGCCCAACTCAACGGCTTTCAATTTTGACAACAAGCCCTCTCAAATCCGGCATTATCTTTACCATGGTTGAGATCAGCAGGTGGTTAACCATCTTACTGGGGGGCAGTGATACCACACTGCTCATTGGTAGCAGGAGCAATGCAAACACCACCACGACTACAGCAAGTATTGGTGAAACACATCTGTCCCGCCGGGCATTTTCTCGAGGATGAGCACTGCTGGAGACCCGTACAATTGGTCTCAAGCATACAGAGACTATGACCCTCTGAAATGGCCCAACAAGAGCAGGGCGAGTCAGGAGGACCGCATGGGGATGACGGAAGCCTACATGATCCTGGAGCATTGCATGTTGCGGGGTCACCCAGGACGAAAGGGAGTGTAGACGCTGTGCCTGTAGGAGTAGTGGTTGTCGTTGTGGTAAGTGTGGTAAAGTCTGTTGTTGTAACTGTAGTAGAATTGGTTGTGGTGACTGTGGTAGAGTTGGTTGTAGTGATTGTAGCAAAGGCAGTGGTTGTTGTTGTCGCCGTCTGTTGCTCGGTGACAGTCTGCGCAACCACTCGGAACTCTCCTGTTATGATTGTGGGTGTTGAAGTTGGAGTATCTGCAGCGGCAACCTGGTCGAGTTCTTGGTTGTTACGGCTATTGTCCTCCTTTGTTTCCTTTTTCTTGTCACCGGCACTTTCCTCGTTGGGACAGTCTTTGTCACAATCACAACCCTTACCCTTGGGACATTCAGGCTTCTTCTTGTTGAAGTACCGGATCCTGTCTTCCATGTATTTGTCGACTCTGTCTTCGGGGAAGGTCTTCGTGGGCCTCCTGCCCTCCCAGTAGGCAGCCTTGCCTTGGTCATTGAACTTGGGCTTCTTCAACTTGAAGGCTTCGGCCCTGTCCTCGTTGTTCAGCTTCGGCTTCTTCTCCTTGTAATCTTCGGCCTGGTTCGTTGCGTCGTTCTTGGGCTTCTTGGACTTCCTGGGCTTCCACCGGACATTCCTATCGTCCTCGTCGGGGCGCTTATTCTGCAGGGAGGGCAGGCAGTAGCACGCATTGGCAAAGTCGATCAAATCCCCGCAAATATCCTCGTATTTTTCGGGGACCGAGCCGTGGTACCGGGCAGCCCTAAACATGTGTTAGATACGATGATGTTGTCAAGGTAACAGGGCATACTTGCGTGTTTCCATGCATATGAGCGAAGTTTGCACAATCCTTTTCGTAGCCATCAATCGAGGTGATCTTTATCGCGCACTTGGTGAAGCAGTCAGGGTCTTCCTTAGCAACAGCTTGAACTGCGCTGGTCGAGGTGGCCATGAAGGCCACGAGAAGCTTGAAGGAGACCATCTTGTCAATTGGCAGATTCGATGCGAGAAGATGATCGAAGGAGGAAGAGGACAAGAGAGGATGGCACGGTTATTTATGAACTCAATTCCTCTTGCGGGGATCCCATGAGTGGCAAAATAAACCTTTGACTCTCACGAATACTGTTGTCTGAGTAGGAGAGAGCGAAGCAGGCTTGAAGCCTATCGTATATCAACCTCTTAACAGTGAGCTCTCATCTATTCATCAGACTTAATATCTAAAGAGGCTTCAATGATGATTACTCGATGATCGATCCCGTACGATGCCCCTCATTTGTGAATTGCATCCTTCCAATGCCATGACATAAATTATGAGTCGTGATATCACCAGAATCTCAACCAGCAAAACCATTTGTGGTCCACTCAGTGTTAGTTCGGACATATGAAAGTCCGCACTCAATACACCGAGCTCCTCCCAGAATCATGAAGTCTATCGGAAATTGGACTCCCAACATTTTGTTATTCACATCCTTCAGTTTTAGCTCGTTTTCTCCATCTAGAAGTCGTTGTACTAAACCGCACGTCGGGTCCGAACCCGTTTTCGACGTTGCTGGCCCACACATACAGCGACAAAACCCGATCTAGTCTTGAGTTAATTCATTATGGTCCGGAAGCTCATGGACTTCCGGCTCTCGATTTTACGGCACTAGATCTAGCCGAATCTTCGACGGGGGCATTTAAGGCACAGCGGCCTCTTCACTGGTTGGTACCCTTGACACAAGATCCACTGCGATGACAAGGATCGTCTAAGTTCCGAATGCCCTCGGATATATACAATGCCTTCTGTGTCCTTTAAAAGATCATTTACATCGAGTACCGGAGTCTCCTCAACTATAAAAGGCCTACTGAATATATGTTTTCGCTTTCAATCTTCATACCAACATACACTTCATCTTTCTTACCGCTCCAAACTTTCCATCATGGCTCCTATCCAATTTGGCACTCTTCTCTACGACTTCCAGGCGCTCGACGTCATTGGTCCCATCGACGTTTTCAATTCATGCAGCAAAGAGTACCTGAAAGAGTGCGAGCCCATGATGGAAGTCGACGCAGACGCAATGTCTCGCGCCAAGGAATTCAATTTCCACTTCATCGGTCTCAACCGGGACCCTGTCACCATCGCCCGCAAACTATCCTTCCTACCGACAACCACAGTGGAGGAATGCCCCGAGCTTGACATACTCCTTCTGGGAGGTCCTGATCCCAGCACATTTGAGCTTGATCCAAAGTACGCAGAGTTCATTCGACGACATGTTGCAGCTGGGAAGTTGCTTTTGACTACCTGCACCGGAGCTATGCTCGCTGCGCAGGCGGGTGTTCTGGATGGCAAGAATGCCACTATCAATCATGGTGCCGTTTCCTTCATGAAGCAGAAGTTTCCCAATGTCAAATGGACAGACGAGAAGAAGTGGATTATTGATGGGAATATCTGGACTTCTGGCGGTGCTGTTGCTGGAATGGATATGTGTGCGCAATGGATTATTGAGAATTCTGGGCTTGATGTGCTTACTTTGGGTTCGTCCCTGTTGGATTATGAGCCCCGGGATATCGATGGTATTCTCAACGTCATTCCCAAGCGGTTTGATGAGAATGGAAAGCAGCTACCCACTCACGTCTTCAAGTAGACGGTCAGAACAACAACCCGGTTTCACGAAGTGCATCTGTGCATTTCGAGAATGATAAACTCAAAAATATACATTAGCATTCTATTGGGTATATAAAAAATCACTCTTCCACATCGCTCTCCAACCCCTCATCTTCGTGGCTCAGATTCTTGCACCGTAAACTCAACATCCTTCTTGATCCCATCCGGCATCGAAGGAATAATCTCATCCGAGCTGGCGTCGCCTCCACCGTGAATGTAAACATTGTGTTCGGAGTTCACAGTGGCTAATCCGTTGTCTGCCCGACCACTGCGACTCCTCCAGCCTGAACCCCGCCCGTCGCCAAGCATGATGCTTCCAGGTTCGGCACCTTTGTATTTTGAGCTGACGTTGTTCGAAGATAAGAGTGAGCCGAAGAGGGGTTTGAGTTTCTGGCGCATCCAGCCCCATGTGCTGGGGAGGTTGGAAGTTACTACGGCGACGAAGGATTCTCGGACGGCCCATGAGGCGCCTTCTTCGGGACCTGTATCGGGGTTCTGAGTCTGTCAGTACTGAGTTTCTTGGTTGTAGGTTGGGGATTACGTACCTGAAGAATGAGGAAGCACCGTAACAATCCCGCGACCATGACAAAGATAGCGCCAGAGAACAGAACCAGTAAGCCGTATTTCTTAACCTTGGGAATTCGGGCTCCCCATAACATTGGGATCGGGATCGCTAGCAGGTAGATGTCGGTAGTAATATTGAGGCAGACAATAACAAAGATGTAGATCTTGGACAAAGCCGGTTGGCAGAAGTCTAAAGCTGGTCAGCAGGTCGCTTCGAAATTGAGTGAGGTTCTTAGCGTACTGCCTGGGTTGGGATAGATCTGCCAGAAGTGGTTGAATGGCTGACAGCTGAAGAGAATACAGCAGATGATAGCAATGTATGTCGCGGCAATGAATGCAAAACCAATGTAGATCCGTGTCTTATAACCCGCAAGGCCGGCCTAGGATAGTTAGTAATGACCTATGTGGCAGGCCTATTACATACCGTGAGTCGAAAATAGAAAGCGCACAGCGCTGTCTTGACAAGCCAAAGCACCGAAGCATACATGACCCAACCAGCAACCTGGATCTTTGAACCACCAACCCTCCATGCAAATTCATCACTGTCTGGCGACAAGGCTTTGCGTTCCTCATCCGTCATACCACTGTTCGTCAAGCCTCGGAACTGCGCGCCGACAGTGTATGCAAGGGCCGTCTCGATCGTGTACGGCACAATAACCAGTAGCATAAGCCAGTCATCGGCCTCGAAGTTTCGTATTCCGACCTGTCGTAATCGTGCGTATGTTCGTAGGAAGATGATAAGGATGCCAATTGATAGTAATGTGAACGCCTCAACGACGAAGTCGGCTTGGCTCCCCATGGTTGCTAACACAAAGACCAAGAGTTAAAAGGATTCAGGCACGAAGGGACCGCGATCAACGGGCTCTGCAGACTCTTTAAGGGACCTAACAGTCCACAGTCTATAGCATGAGGTAAATCGCCGCCACACTTCAGGGACCATCCATGAATCGTGGGTCCGCTCACGGGGCATTTATGTATCCATATCTGCAGCACCGGCGTCTCAGCTGTGCACAAATGATAGACGACATCCACATGCATTGATCAATGAGTGACGAGTCGCTACGTACCGGGAATTAGCGACGGATGAATGGCGGCACTAGAAGCTGATCAGCACAAGCGCTAAAGACACCAACTTGCGGGGCGAGTCATTACGGAAGGTCCGGTATTCTGAAGCTCAGACTAGAAGCTGCAGGGTGATATCCTTGGAAATGAATCAGGCATTCGTCTCATGTATCTCACCAAGCAAAGGATTGGTCGGTAGATAGTAGGACTACAGTAGGTTGTAGGCCAGGGGTGATCATCTTGTCTTTCCACGTGGCTGAGAACAAGCCGCAATGAATGACTTTCCTAATGAAGAAAAGCATTCAGAGTCAGATGAAAAGAGTCAGAACGAAACCAAGGGATGGTGTAGATCAGATCTATTCACCTTCCTTGTTTCGTTACCACTGAATGTCACATATTCCTGGATCGACGCCATTCCGTCTCCATTCTCAGGGGCCAGGGGCAGCAGTTGACGATGCGCATCATCAATGGGGCGTACCAGTAGTAGTCGCGAGGCTGTTTCGTTCTCGGAGATTTCCAGACATCAATAAAACATGACGACTTCAAGATTCGGTAACGGATCCGAATAGCGAAACGATTGCTTCGAAAGTCATTTAGACAAACGCCGTTAATTGTGTGACTTGTCATGAAACGATCTTGTTGACTGCTTGGTTTGCATTAAAGTGGCGATACGATCAGCCACTATAACATTGGGCCAGGCCCCGCCACACAGCACAGCACAGCACAGCACAGCACTTCAGCTCACAGCTGAGCCAAAGTGGTTACGTACGCCCGAATGCATGCACAAAAGCTGTCAACTTCTTCACCTGCTGAAGATTGATTAGGCCTCAATTCTAGACAGGGCTCGGAATGATTTAAAGAAGCAACGGTCGGCCGACAGAATTACAAGGGTTAAACTGATACGCGGGACGGTAGATCAGCCACTGTAGAAATTGCAGCCAATGACGTCCTCGCATCTGAACCCCTACGTCCAGATCTACAGCGCTTGTTCCGCGTTCCGTTGACATCTTGCTACGGGATTTCCGTCAAGAGAACGGAATCGGAGATTATAATGAATGGGCTTCAAGACAATCATCTCTTTGACTTCAATAGTTGAAGGTTTGTAGCCTCATAAGGCAGTTTAAACGGGGTTCAAGAGGATTTAGTGCCGGCGAGCGTTATCCGTGATGCCAAAAGGATCTTAATGTGAAATGACAATTGCTTCCCGCGTGTGAATGCACGGGAATATTCCCAACTAAAGTTAGATCCCGAGAAACAACTTGGCTCGAGGCATTGAGTTTGTATCCTATCATGACGCCTTCACATTTGTACGCGCAATACTCTCACAAACCGTCCGGACACCATGGAGATACGCAAGTACAGGGTAGCAATCTTGCACAGCGAGACATGTCTTGGTAAGATACGCGTCCATCGCCTCGGAAGTCTTGGACCCTTGATTCCGGAAATGCAGGGTTTCAATTAGTACTGCGCCGAAAAGGCCTAGCAGCAAGCAAAAAGCGGCTTCCCAAACTCAATTCCATAGCATCGCAATGGTTGGCACGCGGAGACGGGACACTACCCGGGATCCTATCATCCGAGAAAAGCGATCGTGTCGTGTACAATACAGAGCATGTGTCGGTTCAATGTCATCCTGTTACGCTTCTTGTCATAGTCCGTAGCAGTAACGGTGTCCTGTCGGGCGCGATGATCGACTCTACCTTTGTCACGAATCTCTAGAGCTTCATTGACGTCATCGACTCGTGTCGCAAGGTCCATCAGCGTAACAAAAAGATATGCAATGCAATTAATTTAACTAATAGTTCTAGGATTACTTTAATAACAAGCCCTGTCTGTATTGCAATAGCCTGCGTCAATGTTGTCAAAAGCGCATTGCAGCTGTCTCTGGTACTGAGCGAGAAATGAAGACAACTTCAATGCGCTCCTGATAGCATCGACATAAGCTATTGCAATGGGTACTAGGGTTATGTTATTGTAAGATTGCCACTCCCTCCTCAAAGATCATGGTATATGAACATCGACTTGTAGCCCCCATCGGTACTCTGTCGCACTCTTTTCGAGAGTGGACAATGCTGCGATATCGTCGAAAGGCCCCATCAACCTATGTACATCCAAATTGTATTAAGAAGATGTAAGTCCAAGTAAAAGGTCCAGTAAATGGCCGTAAACAGAAAAATAAACAAGAAACCACCCGTAATTAAAAGCACCACACAAAAGGCCGTCCCGTTCATGTTTTTCTCTCCGACCGAATGTTTCATTCATTATCGCATAAATTCATAACCCTTCAACCCTTTTTGCGCCGTCAATTGCTCTTGTTGAACAGGCTCATCCGCAGCATGCCACTTTTCTTGGGCTTCTGGTGGAAGGAGCTCTGCTGGCTGACGGGTCGCTGGTCGAAGCTGTCCATGCTGTCCATTCGCTGCATGGGTGGCTGGCGAACTGCGGGGGCTGGAGCGGGGGCTGGGGGTGCCTGGTTAACGAGTTCCCCTCGCAGAGCGCGACCGACGTCTTCGTGCTGACGCTCGTACTCGTCGTGCTTGGTCTTGGCCTCGATGAAGCGGGCTTCGGCGGCGTGGCGACGTTCTTGTAGGGCGCGGAGCTCCTCGTCGAGCTGGGCCATCTGCGTTTGGGCTTCGTGCATGAGGTGGTCGTACTCGTGGATCTTCTTCTCGAGGGGCTGGAGGACGCTCTTCTGGATGCTGGGGCTCTGGAGGCGACTGATGTCGTGGCCGGGAATGTTCAATCGGTCGGGGGAAACTCCGCGGCGCTGCTGCTGGTGCTGTTCTGAGGCCATAGATTGAGACATGCGGCTCTGCTGAGTGTTGGGGCCTGGTCGCGTAGGGGATTCAGCATGCGATCCGCCAGAGTCGGAAGTGCGACGCGATTGACGTCTGTAGCGGCCACCCTCTCGGGGGCCATTGGGCTGTTGCTGACCATCCATTGAACCAGGTCCGTTGTATGTTTGAGGCATAGGTTGTTGACCTTGAGGACCGCGTGGACCGTTGATGTTGAGGTTGGGACCTGGACCTTGTTGACCTGGAGGTGGTTGTCTGCGCTGCCCGGCGTTTCGCGCAACCTGACCAACCGGAACGACACGCTTTTAGCCAAAAAGTTAATTTTATTTTAATCTTCAGGGGAAAACAGAAAAAATCGGAGAAACTATGTTGCTCAGACTAGAGCCGTTCTTCTCTAGCGGCGCAGGGGAAGAGATAGAAAGGAAATAGATAGCGAAATGAGAGAAGAGAAAAGCTCACCTGTTGTTGCTGCTGTGCTTGTGCGAGCATGGCGTCCTGCAATGCCACGTCAGAAGTGGGAGAGCGCATCTCGGAGCCCTCCTCGCTCTGGAAACGATACTCGTCGAGCCCGTCGGGAGATTGAGGGCGTCTGTATCGCGGGCTCTGGCCGTTTCGCGCAGCACGAGCTGCTTCGCGAGCGTCGCGGGCATTACGAGGTTCGAAGCCAGAGCCAGGATCCTCGAGATTGTATCTCGGCTGGTGAGGAGCCGCCATTGTTGCCATATCCATTGTGTTGTTTGTATGTACTGAAGAGTGCGGGGAGACAGAGAGAGAGAAAAGCGGTGATGGAGAAGCGTTTGTCTTACCGCAAGACGAGACAAAACAAGACAAGAGAAAGGAATGAAGAGAAAAAAATGACCAGCGTCTATCTCCCGGGCCCTATTCTCATTTTAGTTACAAGATCAGAAACGCGATGGCTGGAAATGGGCGAGGTTGGCCCTCTCTTTTCTGTTCTGCCCTTTTCTTTTTATCCCGTGGTTGGGATCCAATGCCATCCATCCAGGTCAGGTCCAGTCCAGGCTTTTCAGGGGTGTCGACGACACTGACTTGGCGGATGGCCCACTGTAGACAACACCCCAGCCGCCCAATTGTAGTACAGTGTTAATTGGGCTTTCCCTTTGAATGACGCCAATTCCTGATCTTTACCCATAATTGAATGACATTTCTTCAATAAAGAGACAGACTAAAGATGCATCGAATTGGGTACATTTTCTAGGCCCTTTCTATTGCTCCACGTTCCCTCTCTCGTATGGACTCTACTGAAACATTACGGCTCCATGCATTGGTGTCTCTGCTTGGCGCCCAGTGATTGTAACGCAGATACTCGAAAGGTTGGTGGCTGGGCAAATGAGATAAAGCAGGTTATTTCCAGATAAACGCGATTCCTGCCAGGGAATTTAAGATGAAACATCGCTTGGCTTCAATCTAGTGTTTTGCTATTTGTCCATTGAGCTTAGCCAGCCGTTGAGCTTTTTTAATTGATGGATGATGAGTGAGCATGTTGGTGATGCTTGGATTGAGTCTTATGCATGCACTCAAGGTTACACGTCACGATACTGTGCAGCACAGTGTGACCTTATGGTCGCGTTTAAACATGCCATTCCATTTCCTGCCATCAATTAATTAAAGTTCCCGTGTTTTGAGAATTGTGTTTGACGATTGTAGTACTGATCATTGATTATGGTTGAGAGGAGGAGGCTAATTGTGTTCAATTGATTGAGCACAATTCATTCTTGTAGACACAAGGTTGGGCATCTATAGACTTCGCGCCATGCAATCTAAGCGCAGAATTTTCCACGTCAGAAGCGAAGCAGCGGCCCGTCCCATGACATGCCATCCACGAGCTGAGCCTCGCTTCACCGCCAGACCCTGACCTAACCATTTGACTCAGATTTGGATCTCAAACGAAGCCCAAAGTACAGGGTAAATGCTAGTCTTGGGCGTCGCCGACTGCCTACTCTACCTGACATCATGACACAAGATGCGACCGTGCGAAGCCTGCTTACCGTCATCATCACCACTTCGCCAACGCCGTCTGCACCATCAACAGAGCTCATATCAACAATTTTGGAGTCGTTTGATCGACACTGTCCAGAGTTGATAGAATGTAATGTTGTCGTCGTGTTTGATGCCTTCGATCAGATTGTTCCAATTGCGAGATTGAAGAAGGGACAGGTTACACCTAGTCAGGCATCCGACTTTGAGGCTTATAAGAAGAATGTCAAACAGTTGATACTCGGACGATATCACCAAGATGCCGCTAATACTGCCTTAATTAAAGAGGATACTACTGCAGAATATGGAAGCCCCAAGCATGAGAACCTAGTTGACTACTCAATATCCCACACAATCGACAAAAGAGTTACTTTCATAGAACCATCGAGGCGTCTTGGCTTTGGCCTCGCAGTCAGGTCAGCCCTGCGAATCATCCAAACTCCGCACGTCTGGGTCCAACAGCATGACTGGGCTCTAACCGCGGATCTTCCCATTCAGCCTCTTCTTCAGATCATGCAAAGCCACGAATCAGACACAGAAGCACCCATCAAATATGTCTGTTTAGCTGCTGTGCGCATGCTCTCATACGCTACTTCCGCGATAGTATCGGAATATCCTACGTTACGCGATACCTCAGCAGCTCTTACTCGTGAATATGAAGCACCGTCATACCCTGGAACTAAGATACCACTGACACCAATGTATTTCTGGCACGATAAACCTCATCTTGCATCAACGGCACATTATTTGGAGCGTGTATTCCCTACGCGACTTGCGATGCTGAGAGGAGACTTCATCGAGGATAAGATTGGACAAAGAGCTCGCGCACAGATGAAAGAGGGACTGGTGAGTTTGATATTGGTGTCTGGTTGCAAGAGACGGCTAATATGATGTAGTGGACGAAATGGGCTACTTGGCTATACTACCCTGATCAGGGCAAGACGTTATGCTTGAGACATCTGAAGGGCCGGACTTGGGAGGGTACAACGGGGCAGGCGGATAAAGCTGCTATGTGGCGACAGATGAATGAAGCTGGAAGGACAGTAGAAGCGAAAGGCACGGCTTGGATGGACGAGAGTCATGATATATCTATGTTCATACACGAAGAGGATCATAACTCATGACACAAGACACAATAGATGCTAGACAGCTACAACAAATCTCAGGATCAAGAAATCGCATACTAGCTATGGGATCTCTCAGCTCTTGGCTCTGACCTTGAACACTATTCTAAGTGAACTCTGCAACCCTTTTCAATACTGAATGTGATGGACTTGTTTCGTCGGCAGAGCTAAACGACTGCAGCTTTGTATGATGGACCTCGTTTCGTCCCAACCAGCATCTACTCGGCCGAGTCATGACGTCAGCTGAGATCTATCCGATTTAGCCAGGGTAAATACAAACCCTTACTCTAAACTCAATCAGTCAAGATGAAGAACCGTTTGGAAGTCATGGAGTGTGCCGGGTCAATTGCCGACCAGAATGCGGGGTGCATAACCCCTCACATTGGGTCGATCTCCATTCTCCATGAGCATCACCGAGGTGTATCACTAGATCGACTTGGCGATCTGGGGCACAGCGAATGTATAAGAATGGCTGCAATAAGGCATTGGCCATGTGGTAGACAAGTAGTCTTTCTGTACATACCGCCAATATGAGACTCACCACACCCTTCGTCCTCGCCTGCAATGCAGTCCTCGGAGCATCCCAGCTAATGGGAACTCCCTCATACGAATTCCTTTACACTGTCAACGCAACCCTGGGTGAGCGCTGGCCGATTGGCGACTACCACCAAGGTAGTCGCGTGGTGATTCCCATCACCGGCGGGACCTTCAAGGGTCCTCGAATGTCAGGAACGGTTTCCAACTTGGGCGCCGACTGGGGTCTCACTGATACCAAGGGTATCTTCTTCCCTGATACGCGATACAACCTCAGGACCGATGATGGCGTTGATATCTATATCCAGACTCAGGGTCCTACGCAGCCAGACGGACGAACGCTTCTGAGAGGAACGTTTCAGGCGGGCCATCCCGATTACGATTGGTTGAACTACATCCTTGCTGTGGGTGTCTTGCAAAGGCCGCCTGCTGAGTCTAATGGCAAGTATGTCGTTATCGACATGTGGCAGGTAAGTTGTCCTTTGAGTCGTAACGCGTTCCGTGAACTGGTAGCTGATGGAACGAAAAGATGGTCCTGCCCGATTGCAACGGTGCCTGCTAGGAAGAAAGTTTGGCTGGGATGCCGAATCTCGAATCGCCGTGGTCTATGAGCACCATGTGAAGAACAAGAGATCCTGGCCACAGTCACCGCCGCGATTATGCCGGTGCAATGAGGCTAGAGCGTGCGACGGTGTAATTAAACTGCCCTTGGGGTATAACATGCTATTAAAAATGAAGTATAAACAATGTTTAAGGTCGATGGAGAGAATATAACCTTATTCACGCTTGAACCGTCGATAGCTAGCTGGACCTTGAATGAAGCTACGGTTAAAGGGTTTTGCTTTCAAAGTGATGTTTGCGCATGGACGATTGTCTATAAACTTGAAACAAGTTACGCCGAATTCCCAAGAATGTTGTCATTGCTCTTTGAGTGTGGTATTATGATCATACCAAGTACCTATAGCAAAGACGTCAGTAGTCATAACACCAATAAAATGAAGCGGAAATGCAACGCCATTCAGAGAGACTAGGCTTCCATTAACGCCGCACTATTACCCCGGATACCCTTGTTCTTAGTTCAACGTTGGAAGCGACAATAACAAAGTCAGTTCACAGCGTGCTCACTAGTAAACCCAATCTGTACCAAACCCAATCGTAATCAGAAAAATAATCTGACGTCTCAAAACTCAATCTTTAAATAAATTATTCCGGACAGAACTGGAAATACCGATCAACCAAGGTCTATCATTTTCGCTCTTCGCAAAGATCCCTCAATTTGAACAGAATACCCCGGATCTAAGTCCAAGTCCAGCAAGCCGAGGTTTCAGGCACCTCCTCTTTCTTGACCGTCCCGCTGTAACTGCCGC
Organism: Fusarium coffeatum; assembly: GCF_003316985.1. Taxonomy (NCBI): domain Eukaryota; kingdom Fungi; phylum Ascomycota; class Sordariomycetes; order Hypocreales; family Nectriaceae; genus Fusarium; species Fusarium coffeatum. The sequence continues at coordinate 10,584 of NW_022157941.1, read as the reverse complement.
TGTTTTCCCCCTTAGCGCAGCCCATCTGGGGAAAGATCACCGACAATTTCATTTTAACAAAATTCCCCCGCAAAACGCAGGGATCGCATTGCGTTAAATGTTTATGCGCCGTGCTGTATATAATGAAGTACTACTACTTGTTGATCCCTTTTCCTCTCGCTCAGTCTTGTCCAGCATTGTCTAGCGATACCTGTTATTTGTCGAATTACAATATGCGCGCCAATTTGTTACTACCGGGTCTTGTCTCGGGTCTGGCTGCTGCGGCACCTGGCAAGGAGGAAGACTTTGCTGCCAAGTGCGCCAGTTTTAGGACCTCGCTGAAACTGCCCAACACCAAGGTCTGGTTCACCGAGCATGTGCCTGCCGGTGGAAATATCACCTTTCCTGACAACCACCCAACATGTACCCCCAAGAGCCAGGTCACAGACGTTGAGATCTGTCGCGTGGCTATGCACGTCACGACAGGTCCCACTTCCAATTTGACCCTCGAGGCTTGGTTGCCTTCTAACTGGACTGGTCGATTCCTGAGCACTGGAAACGGAGGCATGGCTGGATGCATCCAATACTCGGATGTTGCTTACGGTGTCGGCAACGGTTTCGCTACTGTTGGCGCCAACAACGGTCACAATGGAACTTCAGCTACGGCCATGTACAAGAACTCCGGTGTTGTGGAGGATTACGTCTACCGCTCTGTACACACTGGTACTGTTCTTGGTAAGGACATCACCAAGAAATTCTACGGAAAGAAGCACACCAAGTCCTACTATCTTGGTTGCTCAACTGGTGGACGACAAGGATGGAAGGAAGCGCAGAGCTTCCCTGAGGACTTTGATGGTATTGTCGCTGGTGCTCCCGCCATGCGCTTCAACGGGCTGCAGTCCCGCTCCGGAAGCTTCTGGGGTATTACTGGTCCTCCTGGAGCCCCAACCCACCTGAGCCCCGAGGAGTGGCAGATGGTTCACAAGAGTGTCCACGTTCAGTGTGATGAGCCTCTTGACGGCGTCAAGGACGGTATTCTCGAGGACCCTAACCTCTGTAACTACCGACCTGAGGTTCTTATCTGCAGCAAGGGCCAGACCAAGAACTGTCTGACAGGCCCCAAGATCGAGACCGTTCGAAAGGTCTTTTCTCCTCTGTACGGCAACAACGGAACCTACATCTACCCTCGTATCCCCCCCGGTGCGGATGCTGGTTTTGGCTTTGCCATTGGCGAAATGCCCTTCCCCTACTCTACAGAATGGTTCCAGTACGTTATCTGGAATGACACCAAATGGTCTCCCGACCAGATCGGACCCGACGACTACCAAAAGGCCTCCGAAGTCAACCCTTTCAACGTCGAGACTTGGGAAGGCGACCTCTCCAAGTTCCGCAAGCGTGGATCTAAGATTCTCCACTGGCACGGTCTTCAAGACGGTCTCATCAGCTCCGACAACTCTATGGAGTACTACGACCACGTCTCGCGCACCATGGGTCTCAACAGCACCCAGCTAGATGAATTCTACCGATACTTCCGCATCAGCGGCTGTGGTCACTGCTCTGGTGGCGATGGCGCAAACCGTATTGGAAACAACATGGCCAACTTGGGTGGCAAGACCGCCGAGAACAACGTCCTCAAGGCCATCGTGAAGTGGGTTGAGGAGGGTGTTGCCCCCGATACCATTACAGGCCAGCGCTTCGCTAACGGTGCCCCTGATGGTAAGCTCGAGTACGAGCGCAGACATTGTCGCTACCCCTACCGCAACGTCTGGGACCGTAAGGGAGACCCCAAGGATCCTGATAGCTGGAAGTGTCAGTAGGGAATGGTGGCGTCTATTATATAAGATTTATTTCATCGTGCACATATAGAAGATGATCTTCGTAAATAAAATTACACGTTTTACATAACACGGGTTTGCTTACTCCAACCGTGAAGTCGGGATAATACGGCGACTGCCAAGGTAAAGTGATGTCAAGTAAATCAACTAGCGAGATGTCGCAGTCTCCAATTTCAACGCCTTGCCTTGGAAGTTCCCTCCCCCAACATCCATGGGGGAAGAAGGGAGGGGGCGTCACTGTAATATCAGTCATTTCCCCAGACCCGACGCGACAGACAAGTAGTTCCAGGCATTCGTTTTGATGCGGAGAGAATTACTCTTTTCATCCACTCCAAGAAGTCTAAATGACCGCCAAGACAGGAATATCCCCACGATTTGGACACGGTCAAGAGAAAAACCCGGAGGTTGAGTAAGAGAAACTCAGTGCACAGACTTTGAAGTCTCTCTTCCCCCTCATTTCCCCAACCATCCCCACAATGTGCTCTCTTTCTCCAAGATGGAGGAGCGAGTCAGCTGGAGATTCGAGGATCCAATCAATGAGGCGAGCGTTATTTTTCTAGAATGATGATGCATGCCAGAGATTGCTGCGTTGGACATCTCCGGTTTGTGGGATGGATGCAAGATTTGCAGATCCTGGTTGCCTAGCGGCCACGCCAACCTCCATCCAACCCATGGATACGAGGGATGAGGAAGACAATTGAGTTTTTAATACCAGGTGGCGCGGGACTTTTACAAGATAAACGGGAATAATTGAATAATTTCACCGGCACTTTTTAAGTCCCTTGATTTTCGGCCGACAATACCTCCGAGCCGATAAACATCTTACGATGGCTTCACCTTACCAGACTCGTCAGATTCACCACGGTGACTTGCAAAATTACAATACAATCTCCAATTCTCCAATGACAAGAGTCTTATTATCGATACTCGGACCGGTGTCGGATATTCCGGCACCTCAACACGCCCTTGATCAACAGTTACCGACTCGCCTGCTCCACAAAATACTGAATGCATGTGTCAAAACAAGCTATTTTTCGCGTAACGGAAAACAAACTGTGTCGTACCATCAACGGAGCAAAAACTCAATAGGCAAAATTTAAGCTTGTACCCTTGGCGTCGGTCTTAGCCGTATGGGTTCTTGGGCCATTTTGTTTTCTCCGACGGAGGTGAAGAGCCTCACAAGAGCCTCAATTAAACGACACCTGACATGATCAAGACACAAGTTCAACAGCCTGGTAGTGAGTAAGTCGAGGTGACAGATGTCAATTCTTTTCCTCAGTGGAATTCTTATCTCTACATCTGCAGGGTTCAAAATGGATATCTCGCCCTTATTTCCATTCCAGCAAAGATCGCTGTCAGTATAACGTAACAAGTTGTGGACCCAGTATTTTCATCGGTTGGATATTTTCATGACCTGATGGTTTTGGACGATTTGCTAACTTTTACGTGAGAGACTCTCGTTCCCCCATGGGGCTCCACGATATACCGCTTTATTTCTCACTTTTCACCTTTTACCTACAGAGTACCATGTTAGATAACGAGATTCTCGGCAATCCACTCGGAACCAGATAAACATCTGGAGACCTTTTTCTTGGCGCATGTATATAAGAATTGCGCGACCGACCCGAGTCTTTTGTTCTGTATCTCTTTGCTATTGGTGATTGTTTTAACCTTGGAACACTCTTCATTTCTTCCATATCATGAGCACTGAGGACAAGACGACAAAGGCGCAGCCCGACATGGGCCAGGACAACCACCATCGTCCTGCGTCTATCCGCGGCATCGACGGTAACGAGATCAACACCATCAACGATGCCGGCGACGATATCCTCGCTTCCAAGGAACAACATTCCGACGAACCTGTCCAGAACATCTTCAACCAAGGCGGCAAGAACTACAGAACCCTCGGCAAGTGGGATACCGTCTTCGTCCTCATCACGAACCAAGTCGGTCTTGGTGTCCTTTCTCTTCCTGGTTGTCTTCAAGTTCTCGGTGTCGTCCCCGGCGTCATCGCCATCATCGGTCTTGGATCTCTCTCTGCCTATACTGCCTACGAACTCCTCCAATTCTACAGAAAGTACCCCCATGTCGTCAATGTCGTCGATATGTGTGGTATCATCGGTGGAAGACCACTCGAAATTATTGCCGGTATCGGTCTGATGATCAAGGTTATGATGACTTGTGCCTCTGCGAGTGTAACATTGTCTGTCGCATTCAACACTCTTAGCAACCACTCTCTCTGCACTGTCAGCTTCGTTATTATCGCTGTTGTGGCATGCTGGGTATTGTGTCTTCCCCGAACCGTCAAATTCGTCTCGCAATCCGGTATTCCTTCAACGATAAGTATCCTGGCTGCCGCTCTTACTGTCATGATCAGCTTGGGCTTCTCGTCGCCCTCACAGGCCCCTCCTGGCTGGGAAAGAGAGATCCAAGTCATCGGCAACCCGACCTTCCGCCAAGGACTCAACGCCTGTCTCAAGATCTGCTACGCCTATGCAGGAAATATCAGCTTCGTCTCTTATATGGCCGAGATGAAGAACCCCAGCCGAGACTTCCCTATGGCATTGGCCTGCCTTGAGTGCTTCTCCATTACACTTTACACAATCGTCGCTGTTGCTATCTACTGTCTCGCTGGCGACTATACCACCTCCCCTGCTTTGGGATCCGCGCCTAGAACTGCCGCCAAGGTAGCATACGGACTCGTTCTGCCTTGTGTTTTCGCTACCGCCATGGCTTTCGGTAAGTTCAATACCTAACAACAAGTAAATATCAAGCTAACCCTAATCTCCCAGGACACACTGGTATCAAATACATGTATGTTGTCGCTATGCGAGGACTCAAGTCCACTCACCAAGTCACCGACCGAAGCGTCAAATCTTGGAGCGTTTGGGTCATCTGCGTGACTCTGTACTGGATCATTGTCTTCGTTATTTCCAACGCCATTCCCATCTTCGACTCTATCCTCTCCATCTCCTCCGCAACCACGATCGCCTGGTTCACTTTCGGTCTCAGTGCCATCTTCTGGTTCCACATCAACAAAGGCCAGTATACCAAAAACTGGAAGAAGATTGCCCTATGCGTCGTCAATGGACTGCTTATTGTGCAGTCGTTGTTTATGAACGGCGGTGGTCTGTGGTCTTCTATCACGGAATTGTTGAACATTTTCGCCAACGATTCAAGCAAGATTCGCGGCACTTTCTCCTGCGGCGATAACTCTATTTGAACATATGCATGGATGGAACTGGGTATAGATATTATGTAGCAAGCACATAGCGATTGAATGATATATGATGATATTGATATTGTATTTTGACCAATCTCTTTCCCTATTTCGTGATATAGGACCTGTTGGTTCGACGGATACTGTGCCTGCAGAAATTATGGATCGGGTAGAACATGGGTGTAGTTGACCAAGATGCCAAGCCCAAGATTCCCCGTCACGGGACGTGAACTTCGGGAAATCCGGTCAGCATGAACAAGTCATTCATCACAGGACAGAAAATGGCGCGATATTGCTATCATGTTCAACATCAGTTCATAGTCGAGCCGAGAGAATGGTGGGTAACTCTCGAGATCGTTCGGGCCGACATTTGCAGGACGATAGTGGCGACGAGCGGGTCAATGCCGTTCGGGAATAATGGAGGAGCAAGGTACAAGATGCAGGGAGCTAGCGATAAAGAACAAAATGTGCATATTGAAAGCTTCTATATATATTCATCGTTCTATCTAAATTTGGCGAATTCAATCCATTACCCATGACGTAACAAGCGAATGAACCGTATGCTGTGCAACTTGCTCTAATTCGACATGCCTAAAGGGGAACACTCATTATGACTCATTTTGTATCATTGTGTATCGTCTCGACTAGATCCGAGCAACCCGGCGTTTGTTGTAGGGCTGAGCCGGGATGTTGGGTACGTCTTTAGCCGACACGAGTTTGTTCTAACTTCGGGCAAGTAGAGGCTACTGCTCAGTGAAATGGCTCGCTTGAAGAACCGCCCAGAACATATGATAGCTGGGATCAAGTGTTTACTTCGAAGTATTAATCTAAAACTATGGATTATAATTGACGTCTAATGGCTGAGAATCTTTCTGTTCCCGTACTTGAATGTGTATGGGACGGTTTGAATGTTGGTATGGTCGGCTGTGAGCGACTAGCTCACATAGAATGCCTGCTGGGGCTCAACTTCAAGATCTAAACAGCGGTCCATCTGGACGGAAGAGGAAACAACTAGAGGCACTTGCTCCCCGGATGTGTCACACCGTGGCTTACTGTAATCTCTTTAACCTTGGTAGAACGAGCGTCGCAGTGTTCGTCAGCATGGAAAGGTGCTTTGCTATCAACTATAAGTATATCGTAGAGTACAGCTACAGAAGTAGTTCAATATCAAATAGATTCTATTCGTTGCGAACATCAGGAACAGTAAGTCTTGCTAAATCCCTTACTTCTTGTTTTCGACTATACATGATGCACAATATTTTGCCGAACCGATATTACTCGCAGTCAAGACTGTGCTTTTGAGGACCCATGAACCGACATCGCCTGACATACTCTATGATTCTACTTTCGTCAACTTCTTTCGTGTTATTGAGCTAAGATTAGCTAATTATACGATACACGCTACAGGACTTTCGCGATTATATTCGACCATGAAGATGAAAATGGGCTTCTGGAGGATCAGTGGCTCATTCTCTAGAGACAGAAACTGTTTGCGGAATACGTTTGCCTCGATTGACTCTAAGCCACGGGTGTTGAGAGTAGATTAGATGCGTAACCGTAATCGACAGCAACCAAATACCACGATCCTTTCGTTTCATTCCACGATGCTCCTATACCGCGCGGTGTCAGAAAGACGTTTCTTGAATGATCGCATATCACGTGTATGCATTCCATCCCTTCAAAGGAGGTAATTTCCATGTAGCAGGGTAAAGGATGTTGGTGGTGGGTCAGAGCTCAATACGCGATACGGCGGATACGGGATACGAAGGCAATTTGCGCTTGTAAGCTTACTACCCGAATCATTAAATAACAGCCACATCCGTTTATAACAAAATCTTTCATTCTAGAGGATTCGAACATTCCGTTAATTACCCAAGTCCACCCGAGGTCTGATACTTCATAATCTGCCCAATACTCACCATGACCCCGTCGCTTTTACCAGTTTTGCGTTCACGCTTCATAGCCATGCAAGCTTATAATAAATCTCCTTCATTCTATGGAATCAAGAGTTTCTCTCACTCATTTACGAGATATCTGCATCAATCTGCATACCAACAAAACAGAAGTCGACCAAGACAAGACACTCCCCCCAACCCGAATCCCTCATATCCGGCTTTCAACTTGGAATCTCTCGGGCTCGGAAAACATATGAAAGTGGCTTTGATCATCATCTTGAGCATATTTGGAACAATTGAAACCTGGTTCTGGTGTAAGACTATATGGGAGTGGAGGAAGCGCAACAAGAAATCTCAGCAGGATTGAATGAGAACGCGTCTCACCGGTATCATTCCCCAAGGTGATCTTTCTTTTTCGGTATTTTCGCCGGCAAATCTGAGTATCAGGAACCATCCGGGGAGAACAGGAAAGCAGCGAATCACACACAGATCCGAATGCGGGGATACTAGCTTAGCTTAGACTTAGAGCCACTCCGAATGCAACTTACATCACCACGAGACATCCCCCAGATTCATTTACCAGTGTTATGGTTCATGGAAGGACGATCTTGGGGTTGAGGCATTTGTCTGGGTAAGTTTAACCCGGTTGGTAGTCAAGTTGGCCAAGGTAACGTCCACCTGGTTAGCAAGCTGCACTGGGGTCTCGTCAAGGTCCATGTAAAACACAACTATAAAGCCCATGGTCGCGTCGCAAACTTGCCCTTCTTTTGGCCACCACGAGATTGAAGGATGAAGTTGTCTGTTACTCGGTTTATCTCAAGTTTACTTTGGCTACAGCCTTGCCTGGTCGCTGCCATCCCGCAGCAACATGGATCTACCACGGACCTAACAACTCTCCCCAAGGTGGAGAGGGTTCGGACTTTCATACTCACCGACATCCTCAATGAACCGGATGACTCTATGTCTTTAGTGCGATATCTACTGTACTCCAACGAATTCGACACTAGGGGAATTGTCGCTGTGACATCGTGGTCGTTGAGAAATGAGACCCATCCCGAGGAGATCAAGAGAATTATTAACGCCTACGGCAAGGTTGTTGACAAACTCAATCAACATGTCCACCCTGACAATTCTTACCCTGATCCGCAAGATCTGATAGATAAGGTGTCATCCGGCCCGGTTGTAAGTTCATCAATCCCAAAGGCGTGCAGAAACTGACAGTGTTAGTCTTACGGCAAAGCTGCCCTAAAGCAGTCACTTAGCGATGGTGCTCGAAACCTGTTCGAGGCACTACGAGAATCCGAGAAACCTCTCTACCTCGGTCTCTGGGGCGGAGTAAACACACTAGCTCAAGCTTTGCAACATATTGACAAAACCGAAACTAAGACCGTGGCGTCTCAATTTCGCTCCCGCCTCCGGGTCTATTCTATTTCCGATCAAGATGACGCAGGGGCCTACATAAGAGTCAAATGGCCTGATGTCTTCTTCATTGTCAACGTCCATGGCTATCGGGAGTACAATATGGGTACATGGACTGGGATATCTACCGGTGACAACAACGCTGCGAACAGGACCAAGGTGCTGGATGACTGGCTTACTCCCAACATTCGCCTTGGGCCGCTTGGGGCTGAATATTCCAAGATTATATACACGATGGAAGGGGATAGTCCGAGCTTTCTCTGGATTATTCAGAACGGTCTCAATGTTCCTGGACGGCCGGATTACGGTGGCTGGGGTGGAAGGTATAGTCGTGTTACTGAGGATGAGGATATTAACCAATACGGGACTTCAGCTGATACCCTGATCAATAATAACGGGGAAAGCTGGAGGAGCCACTATGCCACTATCTGGCGCTGGCGCGACGCTTACCAAGACGACTTTGCAGCACGTGTGCAATGGACACTGGTTGACGGTTTTGAAGACGGCGCTCACCCTCCAAGCATCTCTATCAATGGCTCTACAGGAGTTGAGCCGGTGCGATTCAACGTTAGCCTCAACGACGCCATCATCCTGGACGCCAGCGAGTCGTATGACACGGACAATCTGAATGATGGCTCAGGACTTTCATTCGAATGGTATTCCTACGCCGAGTGTGCGTTGACGTTCCTGACGAGTCTCGATGAGAAGTTCTTCAAAGTTGAAGCACTTTCGCCGCCATCTGGAACTAACGGTACGCTGACCGTTAATGAAGCTGGTTTCAGCAATGCCGCTCTGGGTCCTCAAGTCAAGATATCTGTCAACCTCACTGGCTGGGAACAAGAGCAGCCTAGCTCGGTCGATAAAGAGTGGCATGTTATTCTTCAAGTCACCAACAACAAAGGAGCGTATCCCGTCAGACGGTACAGGCGTGTCATTCTTCAGATTCCTGAGAGCACTTGATTCTACATGAAATCGGAGCGACGATAGTTGATAGAAGATTATAAACTGTGCTCATTAGTAACCTTAATGTAAAATTGATCTTCTACACCATTCATTATAACATGGCTCATCTGTGTATTTCAGGAGCTTTCATTGGCTGCCGGGTCCTTTTGCTCCGAAGTCTTGTGTTATATACTCCGTTGAGACAAATTGAGGTTGTAGACAGAGACACCGTTTTTGGTCAATAAGCAGGTTGCTGTGAACCATTACTAAAGTAGGCGTCATAGATACAAACTAGTTCGAGACGCAACAATGAAACCAGACACATAAAAAGACAAACAATCCCTTACAAAACAACCATTAACCATCTCCAAGACACTTCAAAATGCCATCTTCTAAAGGCAAGCCCACCGACCCCGAGCTTCGAGAGGAGCTGAAGGAAGAGATCAAGCAAGAACCCAATAAGAACGGTGGCGGCGAGGGACAATGGTCAGCATGGAAGGTATAAAACAACCTATCTATTTGAGACTTTTGTTAATCATGCATCCAGGCGTCCAAACTCGCAAAAGAGTATGAAAAGCAGGGCGGCGACTACGAGAATGAAGCTGGATCAAAGAATGAACCAAAGAAGGGAGAACCCAAGCGGAAGAGCGAAGGGAAGAAGAGTCGGGAGCTTGAAGATGAATGAGATAAGAGTGGCCACGGGCAAGATAGTTCAGGCATTATGAGTAGGATGCCTGCACAAGACCTTGTTGCCTCCATGCGAAGTGATAATTCAGAGTAGGTTTCTATGTATGGTGCAATGCAGCGCTTCGTCAAGGATTAAAGGATTTAACCTTTCGAGATCCCGTATCTTCTCACACTTTCACTGCCCTTGCTCCTGTGGGCTTTTGTGGTTTGCACGGGCGTGATCAGTCTGTCTATGGAGAGTTGAAGCCGCACACTAAAGACCTACAGTCAGTTGACACCTTCTCACACAACCTTTGACAACCGGCGACTATCAATGTGAGAAACACGGTTTATTGATAGGAATCTACAAGAGAGGACTACCGTCTTCTTTGCTGTTAGGGACGCAGGTGGGCGACAGAAGAATCGTCTCCTGAGGTCTAGGCTGCAAAAATAAAGGCGCCTGGAGCGCTGGTCCAACCTGGCATAAAGTAACCCAATTATTTCATCTCTTAGAATTTCAATTTCAGTTTTTCATGTACCTTGAGGGTACATTAGGAAAGATAGACAAAAAAAAAAGAACATACAACACCAGGGATTCGCTGGTCGTCACCGACCCAACTACTAATCC
>NW_022157940.1:0-105489 GCF_003316985.1 Fusarium coffeatum | reverse complement strand
GGGGCAAGTTGCGATTCTGGACCCAGAATAAATTGGTCGCGCCGGAGACGCGATGGCTAGGATGACGATGTCATTGTGAAGAACCCGATTTAAGAAAAGCCCCGCCCAAGGACACCCTACTGTACCTAATACAGGGATATTTATGCTATGTACCAGGTCACACCTTCTGTTTTGGTCCGGCTTGCACGTGATTCCGCGTCCCTCTCACGCGTTCGTTACCTGGGTGTCTTTAATGAAAGGGTTGATTGATTATGATTAAGCTTCAACGCGCATTCACAACTGCCTTTTCAACGACCTCTGATCACGACCAAGCCCAACATCCCAGAGTTTGAACATAGAATGGACGAACATAAAAAATTCCTAGCAGATCGTCTGCTTAGCGAAGAGCGACCGGTTTGTACCATCTATCAATTCTCGCTTTAAGTACAGGTGAACTGAAATAGTGTAGATCACATATCGGCTCCTGAGTAGAGCTCTAGATGTACATGTCAACACCGCGAAGGAGTGAGTCTGCTGCAGAAAATTACATAACCAGACCTGACAAGTCTTAGGATGCTCTATGACTTTCACAATTGCCAGAACACTCAAAAAGCCAACTCTGTTCATGCAACCTATCTGGTATATGGCACCAAGAGTCCGGCCAATGATCAATCCGACGATGATGTGGAAATGACAAGTTCAATGCCAGAGCCAGAAGAAGCTCCAGTTTCCACTTTGACCCTGGTGCGTGAAGAAGAACTTAATGGTACGCAATCTAGAGATGGGCTTGCTAAACTGCTCTTCAACTCACTTCTTCGACAGATATCTTGGCTGCATACCAGGAAGTGACTTCGATTCACGTCTACAGCCTTGCGCCACATCCCCAAAAAGACTTTTCTCTGCTGTCAGACCTCACGACACAACTTTCGGAGTATGCGACAGATGGAGACATCACTGCTGGATCCAAGAAGTACGGAGTCATTAGTAACCCGAGTGCTCGACGAAGGGAAAGAAAGGGCCGTCCTCAAGCACCTGCCTCAGTCCCATCCAAATCTGACAAGAAAGAAGCAATTGTTGCAAACCAAGCGCCAACCGCAAAACCTAAGCAGGAAGCTTCGGCCGCTTGGCCGGAGGCAAAGCACACCAAGACCGCAAAGCAGGAATCATCAGCACCCCCGTCTAAAGAGGGGACTACTGCCACTAGCAGTGGAAAGAAACCAACAGCGGCTCTTAAGCGAGGCGCATCGGGTGGCATCATGCAGTCGTTTGCAAAAGCGGCCGCTAAGCCAGCTAAACCTAAGCCAGCTCCCAAAAAGGAGGAGGACTCAGTCATGGCTCTGTCTGATGACGGGGAGGCCGATGATGATGATATTGTTGCGACCAAGTCAAGCTCGAAGCCTGCAGCAGACTCATCGGAAATCAAGAGAAGGCGCCAGGAGCGAGAGGATGCATTGCGAAAAATGATGGAGGATGACGACGAAGAGGAAAAAGAGTCCGACAAGGAGTCTGAACAGGTCGACGAAGAGATGGAGGAGGCGCCGGAGCCAGAGCCGGAACCTCAGGCGAAGACTGAAGAGAAGGAACCCGCCGAAGTTGTTTCTAGCACTAGTAATGGGCGTAGGAGGGGCAGGAGACGAGTGATGAAGAAGAAGCGAATTCTCGACGATCAGGGGTACATGGGTAAGTTGTCATTGGACCCCTTGAAATTAAACATGCTAACTGGCGTAAGTCACGATTCAAGAGCCAGGCTGGGAATCATTCTCAGAGGATGAGGCTCCCCCGCCTGCGAAGAAAACCGCCCCAGCACTCACCCCGTCATCGTCCACTGGATCCAAAGCGAAGAAGCCGGCACCTAAGGGCCAGGGAAATATCATGTCCTTCTTCACAAAGAAGTAGAGTATTTGCGTGAGGACTTGTGGAAGAGCCATTGGAAACTGGGAAATTGGAGTTCCCAAAAAGCATGGTACATCTGTGTATATTTCAACATCAAAACTGCCATGAGCTGAATTTGGTGTATCTCAAGTATAAAGATCCATCGTGGTACCATTATCTGGTGCCTTCTATTTGGTGTATCGATCACTGAGATATGATGGGATGCTGTGATTATGAGCTAGCGTACTGAACCTCCTGCCCATAACCTTTGTATAGAAAAATAGCTTGCTAAGCATTATTGAAGAGTGGTGCAGCGGTTATTACCCTTCATCATAAGTTCAGGAACATTGATAATGCCAGTATCACTGCAGGTGGGTCGAAGACAAGGCGAGACTAACTTAGTCAAGGGTATCATAACGAGTAGAATGGTCTACCCTAAGCTTTAAGTATGTCTAAGTTATTTTATCAGTGGACTTCCACGTCCTGCGGATCTTTAACGATCAAGTATGCTTCCAAACTATTTGTTGGCATTTATGATGTCGCTATCAACGGTCGTGCTGGCGAACGTTTTGTACTTGGTGGGATTCTCTTTTATCCTTCGCAATACACTTGCTAACCTCTCGACGCCTTCAGTCAAGTCTTCCTTGGAGACATATGCAAATGTTAGTCGGACTGCGTTATCCAGGTCGACAGTCTTCTCATCCCCTGGCACTTGGAACATAGTACCGTTACCAACCACCAAGTTCTCTTCGGCTATCGCAGCTCCGGAAACAGTCTTGGCTGAAATGCCCTGTTCCAATGTGAGCCAAACAAAGTAGCCACCGTAAACAGTACCATCAGGTAGACCGGCGTCCCGAATGCCGACGCCTATGGGTCCTAGATGCTTGTGGATTGCTTCCATCATGATACGATGGCGTTGTTGAAGCTGGGGTCGTAGCGTCGTGGCAAGTCGCTCTTGTAAAGCCCCAGACTGTACCAAGTCCGCCATAATAGATGCACAAAACTGACTTGGTGAACCACCAGATTTGGTCGCACCCGTCTGTGAGAGGCCATAGGCAAATGCAGCTGAGCCTTCAAGCCAGCCGGTTCGCATTCCCGGCCCGGCAAGCTTACTAAATGATCCATTACTAACGGCGTGGCCAAAACCTTGGGGGTCATTCTCAGCTTGACCCATGGCGAGGTCAATATCGCACAGTCGAGGGAGCAGCATCTCAGTGTGCTCATTAGCGTTCAAACGAGCAGATAGCTGATTGGGATCGCTATCAATGCGCCACTGAAGAAAGTCATAAACGTCATCGCAGATGATGAGAGCGTCATATTTGCGAGCAAGGCGGACAAGTGCTTCCCGTCGGCGTAGAGACATGGTTTTGCCAGAAGGGTTTGAGCACGTCGGAACAGCGTAGATAATGTGCCGATAGTGTTTGCAGTATTTCCCAGCATCGCTTAGGGGTGGCTAGTGTACATGTTAGCATGAATGTCGTCGTGCAATGGTGATAAACTGACCTTGGACTCTGACGCATTCTTCTCGAAGTCGGCAAGTTTAGCCTCCAATGCTTCAATATCAACACCTTCATCATCTTCAGGAGTAGCTCTCAGCCTTCCATTGAATCCATTATCCTGGAAGACTTGGAAAACTAGGTGATATGATGGCGAGATGCACCAGACGGCTTGAGTTACATGAGGATCAGTGAAGCTCTGCAGGATGCATGCTAAATTCTGACTTGCGCCACCTGAAATACAGATGCGATTGGGATCGCGCTCGACACGGTAGTGCTCAGATAACCAGCTCGCTAATGCTTCACGAAGTGGTTGGTAACCTGGGTCAGGACCGTACTGTAGCGCGGGTACATAGATATCGGGGTCAGAGAGATTACGCTGTGCAGCTGCTGAGAGTAGATCGACTGGAAGAAGACCTGGGTTCGGCCAACCGCGGATAAGATTAATCTGATGCTTTTCTGAGTGAGGATTGGGGGGAATCTCAGAAGCGTGAGTTGTCTTTGTTGTCATCTTTGCTGTGTGCAAGTACGATGGCGATGACGATGACGATGACGATGACGATGACGATGATGGTGGTGTTGAGGGGTAGATGTTATGAATGTGACCAAGGGGATTTGATGTATGGCGAAACAAGAGGAGGGACCCGAGGTTAGGGGCTTTATAACATCGTTTCTGTCCTTTTTTGTCGAACCAAATATTCTTGTACTTCGGAACACGGCCAAAAAGACCAAGGGAGCGATATCGGATTGACTGTGAGATATACATGGAGTAGTCGTCTTGTCATTTACGCGGTAGGTTAGTCGGGCGGGTATAAATGGATAACTGTGGACCTACTCATATCGATCCCGTAAGTCGATTGCGGAACGAACTTAACTAGTAGTTACTGTAGGTATTTAAAGCTGTAATTCTCTTGACCAATGGTGGCTCAGAGGCGCCGCTGTATGAGCAACCGATGAGACATTTTATATGGAATCCGGGATATCACAAAGGCGAGCTCGAGTTCATTCTTTATTACTAGATCAGTTAGTTTCCCGGCTTTTGTCATTTCGTGTCCTGTATATGCCAAATCCATCTGTTACTATTTCAATGCTTCTCTCGTAAATCAAATCTCATACGCCGTGGCACCGTCACCGAATATCAAATGCGGTTTTCTTTTTGCCAGATCAAGAATTGTCGAGGCAAAGACGCCATTAGCCCACGCAAACCAGCTTCTCGTATACTGTGTAATGTGCTCAACATCAATACTCTCATGGACCAATCCCATCTTGGCAGAGTTCAGGACAAAGTCAATGCATTCTTTAATCTCTTCATCGTCGTTTGAAGTTCGTGCTTGAACAAGAAGACTCATTGGCCAAGCGTTGCGAAGCCCAATATGAGGCCCTGTAATAAGTCTGTCAGCTGGAACAATTATGTAAAAGACAGCCGTCTTACCTCCAATGCCTTTGAAGGCCTTTCCTTCGAGATAGTAAGGGTTCCCACCCTTCTCTAACAGCATCTTCCTGGTGTTTTGGTAAATGGGATCGCTGGTCTCGCAGAATCCCATCAAAGGGAGCGCCAGCAGCGAAGGATAGTTTGCATCGTCCATCAAGATCGACGAACCGTAGCCGTCAACTTCGTATGCGAAGACATCTCCATACTTTTTGTGCTTAACTACACCATGTTCCATGACACCGTCACGGAGTTTTGTGCTCCATGTCTCCAACTTTTGAGAAAGGGTTGTTTTACCAGCTGTCGCAAGAATTTTGGATGCTCGTTTCAATTCGACAGACATTTGTGCATTGGCAGGAATAAAGAAACCCAGAATTGTTGCATCATCGCTAGGTCGGAACGCCGAGCGAACCAAACCTGTGCCCCAGTTCAAAGGGTTACCAACGCCTCTCAAGTTGAGTGTTTCTGTTCCAGTGTCGGTGCGACGCGAGAAAGTGTATTCATTGCGCTGAAACTCGCCTGTTTTAGGGTCGAAAGTCGACTTGGACTGCTCAGTGAGAACGTTCAAAACAGTCTCGACGGCTCGCAACCATCTCCTATTCAAGAACTCTGTCGATCCTGTGTGGTCGTAGAAATCGTTACCAAGAGCGAGAAAATGAGCCAAAGAGTCAAGCTCGTATTTGCACTCGAAAACAGCCTGCGGCTCGTACGCTGGGTGAACGTTGTCATCTTGCCCGTTAGACGAGATGGGAAGATCGCTAATAGGTGGTGGCTGGAAGGCGTTGCAGTATGGGGATTCAATCACGTACTCAGCCTGGGTGTTAATGGCACCGAGCAACAACGTCTGAATTGCAGGATCCTTCTTAGCAAGGGGCTGGTAGGGCCGCAGTTGATTTGTCGAATCGCGCAACCATTCGGCGATAATGTCACCAGTGATGATAAACGACTGTGGTCCTTCCCATGCTCCTTCGTCGTGGAAGCCTCCAAAGCTACCCATGCGAAAGAATCCAGTATCTGCCTTTCCCTTGGTATGAAATTTGACGGTTGTATCCGTTGTTGAAGGGAATGCATTCTCAAACAATCGCGCCAGGTCAGGGTCTTTCATGCGAGACGTCACATCTTCAATAACCTTCTCGATCGCATCTGACTGAAATGTCCGGCATTGTTTACTTGGGCGTTGGTAGGGAAGCTCTTTAGGACCGGTACTGAAGGGTCGACTGAGACAATGACAAAGACATTAGCTCGACTCACTACGACTTGCGCAGGGATTTCGACCTACTGGGGGTATCCAGCGTATTTTGTGTAGTCAGGACATACGCGGTGGTAATCGGCGAGGGGTCTCTGTTCGTCCTCTGGGCTTGCGCTGGCGAGCGTTGCGCTCAAGCCTAGTAAGCTTGACGCCAGCAGACGGAGCGTCATGATGGGTCCTTGATGGTGCCGACAGGTAGAGAGAAGAACCGTAGTGAAGAGACAAAGAGATTATCAGATTTCAGTCGCAGATATGAGTTTGCGTTGAGGATGAAGGATCTGAGTTGCCAATAGCTGTCGCATTGCCGTTTCGCACTGATTACGTAGGGCTCCTCCGCTGGAGCTCGAGTTACAAAACGTGGGGCTTGTGAAAGCTGGGGTATCGCTAGGATCATAATTCCAGCAGTCCACACTCCACAACCATGCCATAGTCTACATACGAAGCTACTATGATTTGCGTGAATAGGGGTATCATTTAAAACTATCTTGACGTCTAAAGCCTGCTCTGTAAAGTACAATCACCATCCCCATGTTCGGCTTGAAGCTGTAAACACCGGAGGTTTCCATTGAATTTTGGTTGGGTCCACGGTTCGCTTCCTCTTCAATTTGGTCTTTTCGCGTTGCTGAATCAACTTCTCCGGTATCACAATCTTATGGTCGCTCTTATGATAGACCTGCATCCGCAATGCTTGGAGAGTATGCTCCACATCCTGCGTTGTCATGGCCAGCGCTGTAGAAACTGCTTCGATTGTGACCTTTTCGTCACGTTCGTTGTATCCCATGAGCAGCTCCAAAATATTCTCCGACCAATATTGTCGATAACTCAGCAGACCCAGATCCGATAGTGGCTTTTCTGGAGAGCCAAGCTTCCCTTCAATTCGAGAGAGCTCGTATGAGAACTGGATCAGAAGTCGGCCATAACCCTTGCGCTGGTATTGAGGCATGGTCAAAATACAAGCAACATTGTACCCATCTGCGCTTTCCTTCTCCTTGGAGAAATATCCCACCAAATGACATCCCTTTTCGGTTCGCGTCGTCATGACATAAAACAGGAAAGGGTCCACGTCATAGTACAGTGTCTTATGGTCAAGAAACATCTTGGACAGGAGACAAAGATTGCGGCACCACGTTCGTTGTCGTCGGCCATCGATTTCGAAAAAGGATATATCTTCATTCCGATAGATTTCGTTTCCTGGTGGGTGTTGTAGCGTACACTTCTTTCGGTGTCGTGTAAAAGCCTTTATGTCTCCGTAGTAGCTTAGACAAAACTCGCAGATGAAGATCACGTCTTCCTGGCTAAAAATCTCAGGGTATGGCGAGAAATACCACGGATACAGATCGAAACGGCCGAATTGTACTTTGGAGATATTTCGAATTCGAGAAACCTCGGTTGGGTTTTGGGTCATCGAGCCTGATGTTCGAAGCTTCTCGATCTCGACCTCGCGACTGAACTCCGCAGGCTCCTTCTTCACATCTGTTTCCCTCTCATCCACTTCCATTTCGTCCCCCCCAACAGGCGTTGCGCCTCCGTCAACGCTAGCGCGCGCCTGGCTATCGCCATCGGGGCCGATCGAGGCAGACTTTTGTCGATTTTGGTTCTCTACGAAATCTATACAATTGTCAGCTAGATTTATCTGTAGGAGGAACTGAGTTCCATACCAGTCCAGGGATGTGGGGTGTTAGCCTCTGAAGCAACTGATTGTTCTCGCTTGCTGGGTCGCTTTTGAGATTTTTTTGAAGGCTGTGTTTTCTTAGATTGTGCAGTGGTGGCTTTCTTCGTCTTCGGGTCTTTGGGCTTGTCCTTTTCTGGATTTGGCCATTCGACTTCCCGAGTGAAGTCCAACCTGATCACAGGCACCCATTCGTCCAGTCGCTTATTGAAGTTATCGAAATTACAGTAAAACTGTTTGCCGCTCTTCGTCGTCTTGATGCTCAGAATTTCGGCGCGTCGCGGTTGACCCTCCTTCTCTACCCAAGCGATGCAGCCTGTTTTTATTGTTTCGGGAGTCGCAAGGCTTTTCAAACGCGGCTCACCGGAGCCTACAGTGGGCTCGCCCGCGGGTGTGCCGCCAGCCATGATGAATGACGCTGTTGTGGTCGTAGATTGATGATGGTTGGATTGTCGCGTATGTGTCGCAAGATGGAAAATGGAAGAAAGTAACATGGAGGGGCATGGCAGAAAATGATACCGAACTCTTATCTTAAAGGCGGTGAGAAGACAATTCTCTTATCTACGATCCGTCAGATGCATAAACCCGGTAGTGTCATCAAGATGAAGTCTTTCTTCTGCGACTGTTCCTCGAAATTTATACAAGCACATAAAGCCTCTATCTCTAATTTTCATGACTGGGAATCGTGCTTGCTAACAGAATGGCAGCGCTTTCTTCTAATTGGAAGAAGCTTCAAGCAAAGCTCAAGGAGGAGTCTGCATCAAAGCCGTCTCTGAAGCGCAAATCAGAAACGCCAGCGACAAATCCACTACCAAAAAAGTCCAAGATCCAAAAGTCCCTTAAAAAAACACAGAAATCGCCAAAAGCCGCGCAAACAGTCGCCAAGAAGCCAATGGGAGGTGTCCACAGCTCAAATATTGAGGAAACAGTGCCCGGGACCTCGGCATCTCTTGCGCTATGGGCAGAAGACCACGATGTATCGGCTGAAGCTCTCGCCGAAGCTTACAATTTGGGCGCTAAAGACAGCTCGATGATGCTTGCTTCTGCAAAAGATAAGGTCAACCATGGACTCACAGAAGGCATTGAGATCGGAAAATATATTGCTATTGACTGCGAAATGGTTGGTGTAGGACCAGGCGGTTATGAATCAGCTCTTGCCCGTGTGAGCGTGGTCGACTTTCATGGCGTACAAATCTACGATTCTTACGTGAAGCCCAAGGAGAAGGTCACCAACTGGCGGACAGCAGTCAGCGGCATCAGTCAAAAATCGATGAGATTTGCAAGGGACTTTGAAGAAGTGCAGGCAGATATCGACAAGCTTCTTCGAGGCCGTATCTTGATAGGCCATGATCTCAAGCATGACCTGGAAGCGCTCATTCTTAGCCATCCGGGAAAGGACATACGAGATACAGCCAAATTTTCAGGTTTCAAAAAATATGGAAACGGGAGAAAACCAGCGTTGCGAGTCCTGGCTCAGCAACTTTTGGGAGTTGAGATACAAGGAGGGGCGCATTCCAGTATTGAGGATGCACGGGCGACCATGTTACTTTTTCGCAAACATAAATCGGCTTTCGATATGGACCACGCAAATCGGTATGCGCCAAAGCCAACGACAGGAGGGGCTCAAAAAGGAAACAAACCAAAGAAGAAGAAGAAATGATGGACTTAGATACTGGCGACAACCGATTTTGGCTGTGGTTTAATAATCAAGATACCCATATAGCAGGATGTATATATCAAAAGGCCATTCGTTTCAAACTGGACTTCCTATGATTGTCACTGTAGTCATCACAGCTGAATACTGATGAGAAAAGATGTCTTGGATTTTATTAGAGATATGCATAGAGACATGATCAATGGATTGTATACCCAGCCATTCATGTTAATCGCGACTTTCAAGGGTCGCGACCCATTTAGTTAGCCCGTCAAGATAAGATAAGATATCTCGTTACCTCGGACACTTAACGCGTCTAGTCGCGTCTCCTTCTCCTACCCAAACAACGAAGAAAATCAGTATCACACAATGTCCCAACCAATTCTTTCACTTAAGCCCGACGAAAGCAAGTCCAAGGCAGTGGCGAACATAATACCATGTCGTATACATCACGATGGTCCAATTGAACCAACATCGACATATTGGACCCCTGCTGCCACTGACGGTTTGTCTCCCCTGGAACGCGGGCCATAATTGCGAAGCTTGTCTGACAACATAGCTAGATGGGACAAAACTAGCATACTTCCGTGGAAGGAAGCTTCAGGGAAAGGTAGTCAAGTTGCCAGAAGACTATCGGGGCGTTGTCGTCGAACGAATCCCCGAACAAGATCCTAAAACTGCCGCTGAAGAGCCTCCTGAGGAGGATCTTGATGTCGAGAAAGAGGAAGCAGGGAGCATGAAAGTTACATCAGAATTCGACGAGATGGTTGTTTGGGGTCACGAGACAGTGGTAGATGCCAGTGCAGATCCCTACGTTCGAAGTATGGAGGAATGGTTACAGGTGGCTGACAAGGTATGCATGCACTGCATTGAGATGCCGATCTTTATACTGACAGTGCTCACAAGATTCACTCCTACTCGCTCCCTGAAGACGTTGTGCAAAAATGATACGACCGAAGACGACCGAAATGCCTGCCCGCCCCCAAGCCCGCCCAGCTACAACCGATACCTCTAGATACCCATCCTCGCTGGCACCACCTTGATTCATATACAATATGGTGGTTACAATACCTGGCTGCCAGAACTTGAGTATAAAAACTGGCTTTTTGTAACAATAACATGGGCAATTTGCACCATCTTGGTTTGTATAGCATCGAGTTGGTCTATTGCACCGATGACTACAGGCCAGAACACTTTTGCTGTGCATAGGATAATTTCTATAACAATGTACAATAGACTGAACAATCGCGGCCTTTGAAGGAAGATTGGTGGGAATATCGCTTACCATCCCACCGTACTGTCATGATATATGGGTCCCAGTTCGGAAACCAGCAGTTCTGTTTAGCT
Source organism: Fusarium coffeatum (assembly GCF_003316985.1). Taxonomy (NCBI): domain Eukaryota; kingdom Fungi; phylum Ascomycota; class Sordariomycetes; order Hypocreales; family Nectriaceae; genus Fusarium; species Fusarium coffeatum. The sequence continues at coordinate 94,794 of NW_022157940.1, read as the reverse complement.
GAATGTTGGCTATATAGCATTGTTTTACGAGCATGTCTGGAGTCCATAGCTCAGGGCATAAGTAGCTAGGTAGACAATTGTGTGACGCCCAACAACAGCAATATATTTGATCTCGGCAGACCTAATTCTCTAAATCAGTCGTCGTGCCAATTTTGTGGGTTGCATCGACATCATGATGAAGGGACTGAAGCTTGGTTCCAAGACGTGTAAAGCAGTCTTCACCTAGCGGCAGTCTCAATATCTTTCCCTTAAGAGCACCCGCTTCTCCTTCTCCGGTAGCAACTTCGTAGATGATATCCACCGCTTTGTTGGGATCACCACGCTGCTTTCCCGCCGAATTCGCGAACTTCTTCAAGGTTTCCCCAAGTAATGTACCCTCATATGCCTTTTCGACCGAGACATCGCTCTTAATGCTAGCATCAAGGAAGTTGGTACGGAATGCTCCAGGTTCGACAATAAGAACATTGATGCCAAACTCCTTGACTTCCTTAGATAGACTCTCGGTCAAGCCCTCGAGAGCAAACTTGCTGGCACTGTAGAGACCACAACTTGGCTGAGCATCCTGCCCAGTGATACTGCTGAAGTTGATGATGGTACCTGAGCCGCGAGCTCTCATACCGGGAATAGCAGCTTGAAGTGCATAAAGTGGACCGAATAGGTTGGTTTGTATCTGATGTTCAGCCTCGGCTTCTCTTATTCTTGAGTCAGTCGAGATCTGGAACATGGAGAAGATGAACTTACGTGAACAGCTCGACTGCCCCTAAGCAGGAGTATCCAGCGTTGTTGACTAGATAATCGATGCGTCCATATGCCTTCTCTGCATCCTGGATCTTCTTGGTGATACTTGCCTTGGATTCTGTCATGTCGAGAGTGATGATGTTTCCGCCAGCACCTTCGATCCGACCGATGGCATCGGACGACCTGGTCGTATCTCGTACGGTTGCGATGACTTTGTGGCCAGCCTTCAAAGCTCTCAAGCTGAGGAGTAGTCCGAAGCCATTGGAGCTCCCTGTAATAAGCCAGACTGGGGTTGTCATTTCGACTCAATCGGGATCAGTTTTAATAACGCTATTGACACAATTGCAATGGCAGCCGGGCTTTTATAGTGATTGTTCATCCATTCGATACCAAGGGCTTTGTCTTATAGTGTCAAACAGCACGGACTTATGGTCCTCTAATCCCGATAACTTCGCGAATCCATGATGGCCTGACGATGTGGAAAATTAACACCGATCATGCATCAGACATTAGAAATCATCAGCGTATTGCATGAGGTTAATAACTTTACTACAGAATGAAATTACGAGCCTGCATCCTGGTATCGAGGAGTCTCAAAAGGAGTGTCGGAGTACAGAATTGAAGCTGCTCTAAATCCTTAAGCACTAAAGAGCAAGTTTATTTTTGAAGCTGAATTACTGATATGTCCGCTATTTGTTCTATATGACTTACTCTCAAGGTTGACTAACAAAAGAGCACCACTATAAGCCTTCCTGATGGCTTCTTCCGGTATTAGCTACGCATCCATTCGGCCGAGATCTTTCTCCCACTAACAGAAAACGTTCTCTGTTTACGAAGTTCCAAATTTGGAAAATAATAAAATGTAGAAAGGTATCGAGTATTGCCGAAGCATAAAGTTTGGGGCTTGATCTTCCATCTTAATTCGAGCAAATGTCATATGTCTTTTCAGCCTTCCAACACCATGAAATCTTGAGGAGTATTTAGGTGGCTTGAGCCGATAATCGTAGCCATTGGGCAGTATAGAAGTCTCGGTTATGTGCACCTGCTAAGCAGCTATTATTAAATTAAATTAAATACCTACATTCTTATTCTTTAACTCTGCCTGGAAACCTTACTGCATGAGAACCTCCGTTTCGTTTCACTGTCATTCTTTTTCTCTCTTTCTATTTTCTGATTTCTTTCACTCTCCCTTTCGCAGGCTTCCTTTCATTCTTTATGTCTGTCTATCTACTCCACACCCAGCCTCATATCAGCGTTAGTATCTTGTATACGACTACCTTTACCGATATACCACTACGAAAGAGCGAGCGGCGTTAGCTACGGGAATGAAAGTTCTTGTGGTTGGGAAGGGGGCTCGAGAACATGCATTGGCTTGGAAGCTGAGCCAAGCCAGATCTGTCGAGCATGTCTTCGTCTTTCCTGGCAATGGGGGAACAACTCATACGGAAGGCGTAGTGCCTATTTACACTCTGGCCGGCATCCCTACAGGTACATCGGGATACTTTGAGTTGGCGCAAAAGGCCAAGAACCTTGGGATCGGGCTTGTTGTGGTTGGGCCCGACGATGATGTCGTTAATGGCATTGAGGAGTACTTCAGAGAAGGTAAGTAACATCCGGTCATTAAGCTACATCTGTATAAAGGGGCCACTTACTGAAAGAGAGCTACAGTTCAGATACCTTGTTTCGCGCCGTCACGTAAAGCAGCAGAGCTCGAGGGCTCCAAAGTTTTCGCCAAAGACTTCATGAAGAAACATGCGATCCCCACAGCGCACCACAGCAGTTTCGATAGCTTCGACGAGGCTAGCGCCTACGTACGCTCAGTTTTCACCGACAAAGATCACCGGATCGTGATCAAAGCAGATGGTCTTGCCGCGGGGAAAGGCGTAGTCCTCCCCGAGACCCCCGAACAAGCCTTGGAGGACCTTCGAAGCATCATGAATGATGGAAGGTTCTCCACAGCAGGGTCTTCTGTGGTGATTGAAGAGTACATGGAGGGATTCGAGATCAGCATTTTGACTTTCAGCGACGGAAATACTTTCTTCTCCCTTCCCGCAGGCCAAGACCACAAGAGGATCCTGGAGGGAAACAAGGGACCTAACACCGGAGGCATGGGAGTTTATTCCCCTGTCCCAATGATCACTCCAGCGATCACGCAACAGATCGACGACACTATCCTGAAGCCAACGTTCGAAGCTCTTCAAAAAGAAGGTAAGTAGCTGCCCCTGGGTGGTTTGGCCCATTGCTTACTGGCTCTTCTCATCAGGGCGCCCCTTTCAAGGCTTGCTTTTCACTGGTATCATGGTCACCAAGTCCGGCCCCAAGGTCATCGAGTACAACGTCCGATTCGGTGATCCCGAGACCCAAAGTTCAATGCTGCTCTTGTCCGAGGAAACGGACCTAGCGAGCGTCTTGCTGTCATGTACGAACGGCACACTTGCGCAGATGAAAGACGCAATCAAGACCAAACCAGGCTTTGCGTGCAACGTTGTCATTGCGTCTGGTGGGTATCCTGGAGATCACGAAACAGACAAGAAGGTGTCGCTCAAGACCCCCCCTGAGGGCGTAGTCATCTTCCATGCAGGAACTCGGAAAGACAAAGATGGGACATTGAAGACAGCAGGAGGACGTGTCTTTTCGGTGGCCGCCTACGGAGATACTCTAGAACAGGCCCGGTCTAAGGCCTACCAGGGGGTTGAGTGTGTCTCGTTTGAACCCATGGTGTTCAGGACGGATATTGCGCAAGGAGGCCTAGAGGCCTGATCGAATAATATGGATATTATCCTTCAAGTGAAGGAAAACGCACGTAGCATCTTATCACGCCATATGGGTATCAGAAACATTGATGCTGAGACTATAAAGAATAAAATGATATAGTTACTTAAAGCCCAGGCCGACTCTTGGGCACTTACTCTTGGCACCCTAAGCCTTGGGGAACAATCCTTCTAGTACCCAGTAGGCAATAAATTGCTGTCGTTTAGTCAACGACTATGCTATTGTTCACGAACTCTGACGTGTACAGGCATGCGACTCTTGATTCTTGGTGGTGAATCTCCTCCAACTTGATAACAACGATCTCCCCAAATTTCCGGCGCTTTTTTGGAGCCATGCGTTCCACTAAGATGGGCTTGAGTGAGCTATGGTTCGTTAAGAGAAGGCATTTTGAAAGAACTTACTTGACTCGGTCCCATTCCTCCCATGCAACCTCAATGTCAAAGCATCTCGCCACCAGGACCACGGCCAGCTTGATCTCAAGGATAGCAAGATGCTGGCCAATGCAATTTCGGGGCCCGGCTTCGAAAGATCGCAAAGCATTGGGCGGCGCATACAATGGATTCTGGTGGTCAGTTGTAAGAAATCGCTCTGGCAGAAACTCATCCAGCCTGTGCCAGAGTTCAGGGTCATGATGAATGGCCCATGAGCCGTCCCAAACGATGAAACCATCGGTGGGCATCTTCTTGCCCCCGAAGCCAGAATCGGAACCAGGAGGACCAACAAGGAAAAAAGCCTGGCTCACCACGGCGCATTGTGCCAACGTTGGTATGATAGCGTATGGATTCCTTGAGGACGGCGAGGGTGTATGGGATTTGCTTTAACAGCTGAGGGTTGCCCCTGATTACATGTGCGGCATCCTAAGCACTAGAGCCCAACACATTATCGTGCTCTTCTCTTAGCTTGGCCAAGACACCAAGATGCTGGCACAGCACACGGAACAGCCATGCAATGGTTGCCGCAGTTATATCGAATCCCGCAAACAAGAAGGTGTTGATCTGGCCAATGGCCATATCAATGAAGTCAGCATCAAAGTCCATGGCTGGCTTGGTCTTGTCTTCATTTACCCCCCATTCTTCTCGGCTCTTTCTTGGTCAAGTGCCTGGACGATAAGATCGATAAGTGTTTGTGTTTTCCCTTTAGCCGTTGGGTCACTCTGAAGCGCGCTCATGCGTTCTTGATGCTTGGGGTAAATCCGTCGACGAGAGTTTTGTAATTCTTCCACAATTTGAAATGACGCCATGGATTGCAGTACTGAACAATATTGCCAATGTTGACGAAGAAGTATAATCGGGAAATGCTGTCTTGTAGAGCGTTGCAGATGGGAGAGCTCTTTCCCCACTGCTCGTTCATGCGGATGTTCCTACAACAAGTTTATCAGCATCAGAAGGCTGGATAGGGGAATAGGCTACCAGTATTTCTGAACAATTCTGAACTCACCGGAAGAATCGGATGATGACATCCAGGGTAAGGTTTGTGGTGGCCTTCTCAAAGTAGAAGACCTCCCCCCAATGACCATCCTTACCGGCCTTATTCTTAAGCACGGCGGCGAAATCTTCAACTTCTTCCAGAATGTCTGGGATCCGACTGTTGATGTTCTGAATACTAAAGGCCGGGTTGAGTCTCTTGTGCCAGAGCTTCCACTCTTCGCCCTCCATGGAAGCGATGTCGAGATTCTTTGTCAAAGGATAAAGAACATGCTTCTGTTCATATGCCTTGGGCAAGGAATATTGCTGTGTGAATTATTCGAAACGTCAGAATTGAGGGATATTACCATTGGTCTGGTGAAAGGCCATGTGTCGATGCAGGCAACAGGCGGGCACTTGGTGCATTGTGGGAAAAGTTCACGCCAATTCTCACGGATCATCATCATCAAATAGCCACCATGAGCATCTGATGGAAGAGAGGAAACGAGCTTTCCAACAACTTGAAGGTGGCCCAGGATCATCGAGTGCTTCATGATTGGCTACCATTCGAGTCAGACACGAACGGTTTTGTAAAGTAGTTGTAGAACTTACAATTCCTTGGTATTTTAAAGCCTGGAATCTCTTCCGGACTTGGTACCCTTTGCGCAAGGCATTGATGAGCAATGCAACCATCACCACCCCCAATAAATGGGAGAAATGCAGCATGATCGAGGAGTCGTTATCTTGAAGGCTGAATAACCACATCTTGTCCAGTTCCCACAGCTCTGGCGGTGAGATCGAGAGATGAAAAGTCGCGATACTGGGACATTGGTTTAAATGGTGTTGTCTCACCTTTCAGCCACAGGGCAGAAGTAAGCAAGCTGCATATTGCCCCACCATCTTTCTCCGTGCAACGAGAGAGAGAGTCTGTAATCATAAAAGACAACGTCAAACGTGACTTGAAATACATTATTTGTTCAGTTGATACGTTTCATTGTGGCATTGGATCAAAGGCAGAGAGTATCATGAAGGTCGGACTTACTCAGCGTAAAGGTTGGGGCTTTACTGGGGAGACCAATACCTAAGCCAACCATTTCTGGCTCAGGTGAATCGAATTATGTGACTGGAGCGCATAACCAGGAAAAATGGGGTATGAAGTCACGATATGCATCAAATCCAATGATGATGAAAGGAGAAGGGACCAGCTGGATCGGGTGATGATACCCCGATCAATGAGGGGTTCCATTGGAAGGTACCTCCATCATGAGTTAAGAGGTACCTTCCCTCATTCATGATACTATAGTGCCTACCTACCTTAACTACCCCTCTTCTCAACACCACAACATCAATCCGCTTACCCATCATAGAATACTTGTCTCATTCATTTCATCATGTCTATGTCAGTGGAAGATGCCACCAAAACACGAGATGGTTTTCCCAAACCATTCCCTAATATCTCCTCAAACGTGATGGAGCAGCTTCGCTTGAATGACAAGGTCTGTATTGTCAATGGCGCTGCCGATGGACTCGGATACTCTGTAGCTGAAGGCTATGCTGAAGCAGGCGGAAATGTTGCTTTGTGGTATAACTCGTAAGTTCATTGCAATCATGATAACAACCAGCAATCAACCAACATTCTTCAGAAACGATGCTGCTATCGAAAAGGCCCGTTCATTGTCAGAACAGCATGGAATTAAAGCCTCGGCCTACCAGGTTGACGGTAGGGCTTGTTTTATAATCGCTCATCTTCTCAAGAGCTTACTCAGTTTCGATCAGTATCCGATGCTCAGCAAATTCAAGGTGCCCTGAAGAAGGTCCTCGATGATTTCGGCAAGATCGATGTTTATGTTGCAAATGCAGGTAAGACAGTTATACTTGGAACCCGTGTATACGATGAAGCTAATAACAGTACCAAGGCATGGCCATTTCAAAACCAATTCTTGAACAGACTATCGAAGAATACAAGAAACAGATGTCGGTGAATGGTTCGTACCCTACCTGCGATGCCCCGCAAAGGTCGCTTGTATCTAACAGCCATGCAGTTGACGGTGTCGTCTACTCTGCCAAATACGTCGGCGAGATCTTCAAGCGTCAGGGTTTTGGCAATCTTATCATCACATCTAGCATGAGTGCCCATATCGTCAATGTGCCAACCGATCAGCCAGTTTATAACGGTAGCAAAGCCTTTGTCACTCACTTCGGCAAGTCGCTTGCCCGAGAGTGGCGCGAGTTTGCACGTGTGAACATCGTATCCCCTGGATTTTTCGACACAAAGATGGGTGCAAGTCCCGAGGCCCTCAATGAAGCGTATCGAATGGCAGTGCTGGGAAGACAGGGCCATGTCAAGGAGATCAAGGGCATTTATCTGTATCTTGCAAGCGACGCTTCAACTTATATGACAGGCAGTGATTTGCTTATCGATGGAGGATATGTGTTGCCCTAGATCTTTGGAAGAATTCAATAGAAGATGCTTGGTACTACAACGAAGATAAATGGTAATCAGAATGAATCATTCATACTCAGCCATCATCCTATTGTATTTTTCAATCTTTACTGATTCTAAGCTATGAACCAGTACAACATCACTGCAGTATCTGTTATTTCTCACTTATGGACAATACTTGAGCATGTCGAGGCAATCAAATACTTAAAATAGGATGCTCAATACCAACAGGGTCTATGTATCAGTATGTAAAGCTACAATAGAATCAAACATTCTGGGCGTCGCAGATTTATATGCGTGTGTGGGCAACGCCAATACAATACTGTTACTTCCCCTCACTCGGATGATAGTATCCCGAACTCAAGAGTCACCTGACCAAGGTATGCGGAGATGCTCAGTTCATTCTACTATTGAGTGACGGTTTTCATGGCCACTGTGACCTTATCAAACACGAATTGGTATTCACAAGCTTGATTATCGTCAAGAGTACCTGCCACACCCTACAAAGGCACAATGAGTGAAACTGTATGCCTGCCTAGTTCCGGAGTCATTGAGAGGTATACTAACTAATTACAAATCAGAACCCGTCTTGCTTTCTATATGGTCCTGGGGACGCCAGATTTGAAGACCGACCTGTCCCTCAAATCGAAGATCCGCACGACGTCATAGTCAAGATCGCATACACTGGTGTCTGCGGTAGCGACGTAAGTCAGTCTATCTATGCATCTCACTGTAGCCACTAACAAGGTCCAGGTCCATTTCTGGACTGAAGGCGGTTTTGCAAGAAAGGTCAGCGAACAGCACCCTTTGGTGATGGGCCACGAGGCTTCGGGCGTAATTCATAAAGTCGGCCCAGCGGTGTCACATCTCAAGCCAGGTGACCGAGTGGCCATCGAACCAGGTTTCTCATGCAAGAGCTGTACTTACTGCAAGTCCGGCCGGTACAATCTCTGCCGTAAGATGAAGTTTGCTGCAGATCCGCCCTCTACCCACGGAACACTCTCGCGCTTCTTCAAGATCCCCGAAGATTTTGCTTATAAACTTCCCGAATCTATCAGTCTTGAAGAGGCCGTTCTTGTTGAGCCGCTGGGAGTCGCTGTTCACGGTGTTCGCCTCGCTGATATACGTCCTGGTCAGAATATCATTGTCCAAGGAGCCGGCACTATCGGCTGTCTTACCGCGGCGACTGCCAAGGCTTATGGCGCCAAGAAAGTTATCATCACTGATATCAATGCTGAAAAGCTTTCCTTCGCGAAAGGCGTTGTGGAATGTCACACGTTCCAATCAAAATCAAACGCAACGCCTGAACAAGAAGCTGCCAGATTGAAACAAGAGGCAGGCTTTGAACTTGGTGCTGATGCCGTCCTAGAATGCACCGGAGTCGAAGCATCAGCACGATTGGGCATATTTTCTCTGGCACCAGGCGGTGTCTTTGTTCAAATCGGACTGGGTAAGGCTATTCAGGCATTGCCTATTCACGCCATGTGCGAGAGAGAAGTTGTTATGAAGACTTGTTTCCGATATGGGCCAGGTGATTTTGAAATTGCTCTTGGACTGCTCGAGTCAGGAAAGATCTCTGTCTCTTCATTCATAAGCAGTATTGTGCCATTTGAAAAGGCACCCGAGGCATGGGACCGAACTATGAAAGGAAAGGGGATTAAAAACATCATTAAAGGGGTGGAAGATTGAGTTCGACTTCACCAACTTATTAGTTGACTCTATTTACTCATAAGAAGATTTGCCTACACTGGATATCTTCCTCTATGTAAAGAGAATTAGGAATGGACAATACTAAACACGTCATTACTACTACCTGGGTTCGTTTGGAAGTCAACGTCGTGAGTACGTGATAGGGTAGCTCGGATCCTATCTCGGACTTTGCTTGTCATAGTATGGGGCTAGAGCTGACAGTGGAGGTTACAATTACAACAATGCGATCCTTGACCCCAATTTTGCCATATTAGCCACATGAATCCCGATTTTCTTGATCGCCCAATGGTCAGCTCGGATTCGGAGCAAAACTGTGCCTTACCTTTGTTCGTTCCGTGCCACAATCGGACTATCGCATTCATATGTTCGCTAAGCCACCTGCCACCTACACAATCCTTTAATCAAATGCCACCCAGATATCTCATGAATGAGGTCAAGTTAGCGTAGATACTCGGTAGAAGGATTATGTAGCTAGCTGATAGCTGGAGCCGATCTTACAACCACTTCAAGTCCGAGCATCCGCGTCGCAATCAGACTGATAGTGCATCTTTCAGCCGCCTATATAAACCCTGATTCCCATTCCTTGTTTTTCGTGATGATTTTTCCATCAAACAGACTTGAGCAAAATGAAGCTTGACTTTGTTATTATCGCCTTAGCGTTGTGGGCTAATGGAGCCTGCGCGTACAAACCACTCACCCCCCAGCGAGTCGCAGATGACATAAAAGCAGAAGAGTATGAATATTCTAGCACTACTCTATTTCGAACATAGAAAGCTCATATATCTCAGTCTTGAGAATACTCTCCAGAAGCTATATCAGATTGCTCTTGACAACAACGGCAACCGGGCTTTTGGACTTCCAGGCTACAAAGCCTCTCTCGAGTTCGTCCAAAAACGCCTACAAGATGCGGACCAGTTTGATATTTCTGTTCAGCCATTTACCCACCTCTTCTCACAAACCCGCAACGTCGTTCTGACTGGTCCTGAGGGACAGAATGTCGATGTGGTCTCCTTACAGTATAATCATGCTACTCCTCTCCCGGGAGGAGTGACTGCTCCTCTAGTACTGGTGTCCATCGACGATGAGCGCGGCTCAGGCTGTCTCCAGGAACAATGGGCAGATATTGATGCAAAAGGGAAGATCGTTTTAATCAAGCGCGGCAAATGCAACTTCGTTGACAAACTCATTCTCGCCAAGCAGAATGGCGCTGCAGCTGCCATCATCTTCAACGATAACCCCGCTCAGACTGCAGGCTCTGGCTCGCTCGGTGCTGAAAACATCGGCAAGCTTGTACCCGTTGGCGTCATCACTTACAATGAGGGTATCGCTTGGGCAGAGCGACTCGAGGAAAATGAATCTCTCGAAATCAACTTGACCATCGATGTCTTGACGGAGAAGCGTGAGACCTGGCAGATAATCGCAGACACTAAGGAAGGCGACCTAAACAACATCGTTATGCTGGGTGCTCACCTAGACTCGATCCAAGAAGGCCCTGGCATCAATGACAACGGGAGTGGTGTTGCTGCACTACTCAGTATCGCCGAGTCGATCAAGAAGTACAAGAATTTCAAAAATAAGCTGAGATTCGCTTTCTGGGGCGCAGAAGAGAGCGGAATGATCGGTTCCACTTTCTATGTATCGAACTTGTCTAAGGAAGAAGCTAGCAAGATTCGATTCTACTACAACTACGACATGATCGCCTCTCCACAGCCTTATTACATCGTATATGCCGACTCAGACGCTCATAAAGCTGGTGCCAAGTATCTCTATGAATATTTGACTGAGCAGGGTTATCCTGCCGAGTATACGTAAGTGCGAATTCAATATGACTCGGCTCTACATCCTAATTAACGCCGCTTCTTAGGCCTTTCGGGAGCTCTTCCGATTATATAGGATTCCTTAAACTTGGCATACCCTCGTCTGGTATCTTTACTGGAGCTGGTGCTCCTCAAGATTCCTGCTATCACACTGCTTGCGATGATATCAAAAACATCAACAAGGAGGCCTTTGTAGTCAATGCAAAGGCTGCCGGATATGCAGCTGCCAGCCTTGCTTTGAGCATTCACAGCCTGCCTGAGCATGAGATCTCGACTGTCAATCCATTGAGTAAGCGTGGTGTGGCACGGAATATGGTTAGATGGGCCAATGTTGCTCGAGGAGCCGAGCAGGTACATAGCTGTGGGGGTGAGAAGAAGGTCTTTATGTGATGTGTCATCGTTTTTGAGGCACGGGACTTTTGCCTGTTTATGGGAAGTCCCAATATACCATGTTTGTCAGTTGGTGTGCATAATACTGGGATGCATCTCCATGGCGGTAATGGTAACTTGATTGTCATATTGAGGAAACTTGGCATTTTTCATGTATGCTAGTGCGGTTGTCAATTCGTACAACGTAACCGAAAATCCATGATATTAACTAAGATATCCATATTGCCCAGCCTCTAGATCATGAACAATATGCACTGCATGTAAGAGATGGCGGCTGGGCGAACTTGGCGGAGCTTGTGCAATGTTGATCCGGGGTAGCTTCCAAGGCGGATTGACAGATGTAGCCAAGTCGGAAGCACGTTGTCGCCAAGAGAGTTTCTTTTTTAGACTTTGTTTTTCTATGGGTATCGTAACTAGTCGAAGCTGGTATCTTGGCTTACCAGGGTGAGGTCAAAGACGGCGGTGATGGTCAGACTCCACTGAACTTTAGTTGTAGGCATTTGTTTATTAGTAGACATGTGAATGGAATTAGCGGTGGACTGCTACTTACAATAAAGTGAAGAGACTGATTTATCTATGACTAAGTAGTTTGCTTTTAAGCAAGCCTTTGCTGGAATGGTGAAGAAAAAGAGAACATATGTACTAACAGCACGGACACTATTGAGACGGTGAAACAGTTGGGCATAGTAGATCGTGGAGTAAAAATAAAGTAAATTGGATGATAATCTTACATGATTTGAGTTCCTAAAATCCATTTACCGTTAAGTCTTGTAGATTGAGGTCTTGGTATGGAGTACATCCGTCCACCACGTTTGAAACTCTAGCAAGAGTACGGTACCGTTACGAGCATTTGATCTCTGGCTGCAACACCCTCATGTGATTGCTCTGCAGAAGGCAGTGATTATCGTAGCTTACAGGATATTTTGTCATTGCGCGTCAAAGCCCCTCAATCTTCTTGGCAGCGATAGAAGTTTCTCTAACGGCATGGGCCTTGGCAGGCAATAGCAGCAGGCGATTATTCCCAAATCTTATCTGCGATATATCATCTGCACTATTGACCGTCCACGAGATCTGGAATATCATAAAAGTGGGGTGAAGATGTGCACTAGCTGTGTTGATCTATCGCGGCAGCCGCCATTATGTTTGATGGTCCGGATATCATTACAGTAATACCATCGGGTCTCAAGTGCTTTTGCTCTCGTCTCACATTTTTAGTACATGATTTGATCAGCGACGTTGTCTTTCCAATCTGCACAATGTGCAATATATCGCAATGGGGGATGGCCGGGGGAAACGCGGGGTCTGGGGTAGTCATTCGTGATACCTACATCTAGATGCTGCAGCCGCTTTGATGAAGGCCTCAGTTGGGGAACGTAGCTATTTCAGACTTGCAATCTCTAGCAGAAAGTTGGACGTACAGCAGGCGCGGTTTGACGGCGTTGAGCAGACAAACATACTACTGCAGAATTAATACGGGAGCACATATACGCACGGTGGTGATGCAGCGACAAAAAAGCAAAGAAGTTAATCTCAACATTTTGCAGGGACTAACTCGCAGTCTCGGTGAGTACTGTCGCATATCATCCAGCATCTCGTTGGACACTGAAGAGCCGATTCTCTCTACTTGCACTCATCGAGAAGCCCCATAACCGAAGACATGCATTTCGGAGATGTTCGTTGTCGGCGTTTCAATCCATGTCGCCGATGCCGCCACTCGTTTGTGCCAAGCCTCAACGGAGCGGAAGGCGGGTCTCCGCAGCGGAGCACGTGACTCGTACGATGTTTGCTTGGCATTGAGGGAGCGGAGGGCTACATACACCAGTACTGTAATCACAGGGAGGCGCAGGCCGAGGCGGAGGAGACACGGAGACGCCGAGAAGATGGCAGCACGTGAGATCAAGCGATTGACTTCCGGTGTTCTGATAATCGGAATTAGTCACGTGAGAAATGCATCCGATGGCAGAGTGAAGAAGCTGGGACAAGAAGTCGATACTGTATGGTATCAGTGATCAGCGGCGTCTCACAAGTGCTAATTACCTACTGCACGAGCCAGAGTAAAGAGACAACAAGAAAAGAAAAGAATTACGCGAACTTGTCGCTATTTCCCGACGTAACATGAACACACACACGGTCTGCCTCTGCCAAGATCTCACTTACACACACTATTGGACAATGGATCCAAGACGGTGGATCAGGTGATATGATGATTTTGAGTAGCCGATAAGCTTCTCGCAAGCGTCGCAAGAGCCCAGAACCTTAAGCAACATAAGCGCAAGGTTATTGGGCCCAAGTGGAGAGCGATGATCCCTGAAAAACAAGACAAGGCCAATCAACGAGGATTACTTGTGCGTGGCCAAGCCTGACTCTTAGACTTGTTCCAGAAACGAGTTGACTTGTCTCCCTCCCTTCCATACCAGATGCAAGGCAAGAATCCCACGCTGCAAAATGCAAAGCTACACTATCTCAACGCAGAAGCGATCAGAAAATGACAAACTGCTGGGATTATCGCGAGAAACAGGTGGGCTCGGCGAATCTTCCCTCAAAGCTCCGAGAATCTATTGGATACGCGTCATTACTCAAGCGCCAAGAGCCGCCAAGACAACCTGTGCTCTTTCAACTTTGAAGCTATCAAGACGACCACCAGCCAGTTGAAGCTGCAGCCACGCCTTCAACTGACTAAGCATCTTGGCGCCAAGATGTGACGAACCAAGCTGAACCTTGAAAGGCTTGAATGGGTTCCAACACTCACTGAGCAAAAACAAAACAAAAAAAAAAGTGGTTGAGTGCAGTACCGTTACTTGGCAGGTCCCCTTGCTCTTGAACGGTGGTGGAATGCCGAATCAGCATGAGTTGATCAAGTGTCACACTGAAAGTTTGTTATGTTTTAGTGGACGCGATTTAGATTTGACGTTTCAAACCCGCATGCGGCATCTCGTGATAGCACGTTGGCATTCAGCACGTTTTTCTTTTTCTTCTTCTCCTCTTTGCATGGAAATTAAGACCGTGCTTCAACGGTTATTCTACCCATGACGATCGATGGCTGCCGTTAAAGTAACCATCCCATGATGATCAAAGACCGGGGCAATGCCGATATAAACTTGACAGACGCTCTAGACGCTGTCCTCGTGCGTAGCAAAAAGGGACAATGACCGGCGCAACCATGCGATAATGCAAGCTTGCGATGCACACCAATGACCTCACAATCTCGGTGCAAATACTCTCTTTCTGCTCTTTCTGTTCGCTTTGGTTACACGTTTGCGCAGATTGCCAAGCTGCCAAGACGCCAAGATACCCACTGTGCGCACCACCAGGAAGTCTCACGATACCTCTAGTCTGTAATTACGAGGTGTGCCTATCTGGTTCGAAGTTTCGATTGGTAAAAGTGACTAGGATCTGGTGATTGGTAGAACCTAGAAGAAATGTACCGAGTGCTTGAGAAAGTGTTGATGATGCCTCCCAATTTCTTTGGGGTTTATTCAAGCTGTAGACAGATACCTTGTTAGTCGGGCCATGAGTCTAATTGCCGGCTGCAGATTGACAGCAATGAACGGCAGTTGTAGATCAGACCAGCAATTGACGTCAGGAAGGACTCCGTCTAGTTCACTCAACTCCGTCCCGGAGACTACCGACAAGTCCCGTACGGTCAGTGTGATGGATGGATACTGATAGCAACACACCATCGGTTAGGCTGAATGTCTGCTGTAATTAGAGGCTCAACATTCATTCTGCAGGGATTGGTAGGGCAACATGAGAACAGGAAAGGTGCAGGGAGTGTGTGGGGAAAACGCCAACCTAATTGGAACTCTAAGCAAACTAAACTGTGGCGCATCTGAACCGTACCAACGCCAAGAAACCCCGAGCATGGTATCGACTCAGGTTCCGCTCCGAGCTTGAGACCATGAGCAAAACAGATAGAGAGAGCAGACGAGTTCTTAAGAGTTATGACGGTTCAAATTCGAGACGTCAAAAGTATATATGACCTCCTTCCCCCGCACCCCGCCAAGTCGTTCTTTCCTTCAAGTTAGAGTTATCAATCAATCACCAATCGCTGATACTGATACTGATACTGTAGTATTGGGCTTTCCACTTCCACTACCTTTACCATACCTACAACATCATCACACTTGCTGAGCAATTGTCTTGTTTCTTTTAACTGGTCGCATTGTATCGACTAGATACTCAGTACCCATGACATTGAAGTAGCTTATGGACTTTCTTGTACATCTATCCCCCTAAACTGTCATATACCATTCATACATTCATTCAACACACTCAGACAGCGACTCTTCACATCCATACCAAGCATAAGGGCCACAAACAACGGTTTCGGTCTTATTCTTCCGCCCATCTCTCCTCTCCGGTCGTCACTTTCCAATTGACCGACCATGGCGGCCGAGTATCCCAAGCACCCGTTCCTCCTCACTGTCGAGGAGACAGCGCAAGCTCTCGGTACCAGCATCGACAAGGGTCTTACAAGCCAACAAGTCGCTGAAGCCCAGCAAAAATACCCAAAGAATGAGCTCGACGTCGGCGGCACTGTACCCTGGTACAGTATCCTGACCAAGCAATTGCTCAATGCCATGATTATTGTAAGTTCTTTCCTCCGGCCGGTTCAATTGGTCATACTAATTCACAATAGGTTCTCGCATTTGCCATGGCCCTCAGTTTCGGTATCAAAGACTACATCGAAGGTGGTGTGCTTGTCTTTGTTATTGTTCTCAATGTTACAATTGGTTTCTGGCAAGAGTATCGTGCCGAGAAGCGCATGGATGCTCTTAGAGCCCTTTCATCACCCAGTGCCATGGTTCTTCGCGACGGCAAGACCCAAGTCATTTCCAAGTAAGTCCTCACAATCTGAAGCATCCGACATCACAAAGCTAACCACTTGAACAGCCCCGAAGTCGTTCCCGGTGACATCGTTCTTCTCAAGATGGGCGACACTGTCCCCGCCGATCTCCGTCTCTTTGAAGCCATGAACCTTGCCTGCGAGGAGGGTCAACTCACTGGCGAATCGATCCCCGTCGAAAAGATCACCGATAACAATATTACTGCTCCTGGCACTGAGAAGCTTGTCGAGTCCGAAGATGAGATCGGTATTGGTGACCGTGTCAACATGGCCTATGCCACCACCGTTGTCCGAAAGGGTCGTGGTCGTGGTATTGTCACTTCTACTGGTATGCTCACTGAAGTCGGCAAGATTGCTGCTTCTACTTCTAAGAAGACACGCAAGGCTGGACGCTCAATGAACTATAAGAAGTATGGAAAGAAGCAGCCCTTTGTCGGTGCTAGCAAGCGAACCTGGGATGTTATTGGCAAGTTTTTGGGTCTGACTGAGGGAACACCTCTGCAGCGAAAGCTCTCAGCTCTCGCCTACGTTCTCTTTGGCTGTGCCATTATCCTCGCTATCGTTGTGTTTGCTGTCAACAAGTTCGACATGAAGAACGAGGTCATCATTTATGCCACTTCTTTAGGTATCGCCATTATTCCCGAGTCCCTGGTCGCTGTCTTGACTATCACCATGGTCGTTGCCGTCACTGTCATGCGAAAGGCCAATGTCGTTGTTCGTGATCTTTCAGCCCTCGAAGCTCTTGGAGGAGTCACCAACATTTGCTCCGACAAGACTGGCACCCTTACCGAAGGTGCAATGGTTGTTCGCAAAGCCTGGATTCCCTCTTCTCACATCTACACTGTCCGCGACTCTCAGAACCCCAACGACCCCACCAAGGGCAGGGTCACATACTCCAAGCAGAATGACTCTGAGCCCGAAGAGCCTCCAGCACCCCGTGATTATGATCGCGAGCGAAGTGCCGCCGTGCTCAAGTTTGATGTTCCCGACGAGAAGTTGAACCAGAACAACAACACTCCCGCCAAGCAGCCCGAGCCTGAGGTTGAGTGCGAAATGACCGACGAGCTCAACGCATTCT
Organism: Fusarium coffeatum; assembly: GCF_003316985.1. Classification (NCBI taxonomy): domain Eukaryota; kingdom Fungi; phylum Ascomycota; class Sordariomycetes; order Hypocreales; family Nectriaceae; genus Fusarium; species Fusarium coffeatum. The sequence goes on along the minus strand of NW_022157940.1, from coordinate 77,597 downwards.
TGCTCTCCTCTGCCCTTTGCAACTTGGCTACGGTTCGCTACGATGACGAAGAAGAGAAATGGCAGGTTACTGGCGAGCCCACTGAGGTTGCTCTCCAAGTTTTCGCCCACCGCTTCAACTCTGGTAAGAAGACACTCGAGGGTCAGAACTGGAAGCAGATCGCCGAGTTCCCCTTCGATAGCTCCATCAAGCGCATGTCTGTCATCTACGATGCCCCTGAGGGCGCTAGCGGCTCTATTATCGAGACTGAGAACTCCATGGTCTTCACAAAGGGTGCCGTCGAGCGTGTTCTGGATCTTTGCGACTATGTTGGCAGTGGAGCTGATCAGCAGCCTATGACTGATGAGCTCAAGGAGAATGTCCTCAACCAGATGAACAGCCTTGCTTCTCAAGGTCAGCGTGTTCTCGCTATCGCTTACCGCCCCTGGGATGGTCGCTTTACTTCTAAGCAAGCCTCTTCACCCGCTGAGGATGAGAAGCTTCGAACTGAGGTCGAAAAGGGCCTCATTCTTCTCGGTCTCGCTGGTATCTACGATCCTCCTCGCCGCGAAACCAAGCCGTCTATCGCTGAGTGTTCCAATGCTGGTATTCGCGTTCATATGCTTACCGGTGATCATCCTGAAACTGCCAAAGCCATTGCTAAGGAAGTCGGTATTATTCCCAAGAACCTCGGTATCTTGCCCGATCATGTTGCCAAATCCATTGTCCAGAAGGCCACTGACTTTGACCGAATGACCGATGAGGAAATTGATGCTCTTGAGGAACTTCCTCTGGTCATTGCTCGATGTGCTCCGGACACCAAGACTCGCATGATTGATGCCCTTCGTCGACGTGGCGCCTTCATGGCCATGACTGGTGACGGTGTCAACGATGCTCCCTCTCTATCTCGCGCTGATGTCGGTATTGCTATGGGTTCTGGCTCTGATGTTGCCAAGTCAGCTTCCAAGATCGTGCTCACTGATGACAAGTTCAACTCTATCGTCGCTGCCATTCGCGAAGGTCGTCGCATGTTTGACAACATTCAGAAATTTGTCCTCCATCTTTTAACTTCCAACGTCGGTGAAGTTATCCTCCTAGTCTGCGGCCTTGCCTTTGTCGACGACACAGGCTTCTCAGTTTTCCCTGTTTCGCCTTTGCAAATCATCTGGATCAACATGGCTACTTCTTCATTCCCTGCCTTCGGACTTGGTCGTGAACAGGGTGCTCAGGATATCATGCGCAAGCCTCCGCAGGATAAGAAGCGTGGTGTCTTTACCAACCAGATCATTGTTGATATGATCGTCTACGGTATCATCATGGGCGCTTGCACTATGTGCACTTTCGTTATTATTATCTACGGCGCCAATGGTGGAAACTTGGGCGAGGAGTGTAACCAGCGATACTCTGAGGCCTGCATCCCTGTGTTCAAGGCTCGCGCTGCTACCTTTGCTGAACTGACTTGGCTTATTCTCATTTCGGCTTGGGAGTTCAAGAGTCTGCGTCGCTCGGTTTTCCGCCTCAACCCTGACGATGACAGCCGCTTCCCTGTCTTCAAGGACATCTACGCCAACCGCTTCCTCTTCTGGTCTGTTATCATCGGCGGTCTTTCTGTGTTCCCTGTGGTCTACATTCCCGTCCTCAACCACAAGTTCTTCAAGCACACTGGTATCACTTGGGAGTGGGCGCTGTCTGTCGGCTTCACCATCGTGTTTGTTGCTGGTATTGAGCTTTGGAAGTTGACTAAGCGACATTTCCACCTTCTTGAGGACGCTCCTGTTCGACGTGGTGTTTGGGGCCAGGGTGGTGAAGACGGTGGCCGACTCGGTCGAACCATGTCTTTCTCCAGCTTCAAGACCTGGGCCTCCTTTTCTCGAAAGGACACTGGAGAGTCTCTCGGCAAGCGAGATACTTCTCGGGGACCATCTGAACGACATATTGTGCCTCAAGGCCTTGCGGCCACCGAGGCTTAATCTTATGGATTACATATTTATGAAGATAATACCAGGGGTTAGTTGCAAAATTAATGATAGAGGAGGATGTTTAGATGATTTTTATCTCGGAGAAGGTTTTTGATGAGTGGAAGCATTTTGACGAATTTTCATACACCACTGCAGTATTGGATGTTGATATCACTTGTGCTTTTCAGTTACATTTTTGGCCCTCATGAAGGGTATAGATATCCTGCCACCCAGCATAAAAATAGTGGGTGCGAAATACATTCTGTTCTTTTCTAAAAACTTTTAATGTAAAGTCGAATGAAATTGTCCAAGAGCTCGGTTACTCGACACTCAGTCAAAGGGAGTGGCATTGTGAACTCGTTTATACTGTGATATGTATATAACAAAACAATAACCCAACAGTGATGCACCTGTATATGCAGCATTGATTCTAAACCACGGTTTGACATCCCAAACACCGTTGAGAACTTGGATCAACCCCACAGCATGCTTCCATCGGTCCATTCATAAAAGGCTTTACATCGCCGTATTCAGAATAACAGCAAGTATCAACGACAAGGTCCCGACACTAGGTAGGTTGAATTTCGCCTGAGATGCACTGTTCTCACCAGTAGTGTTGAGTCCGAGATACTGGGCGCCTATAGTCGTCAGAGAGCCACGATTGGACAGAAAAGCGGCGTTGGGACCGACGCTGGATATATCAGATCGGAACGCGCCAAAGTAAGTGTATCGACCAATGAACTTTGACTCGTCAAACCACTTAAGAGTCTGCTCGAAGAACTCGTCTGTAGGCTTGGGATCTTGATGGGCGTAGGCATATTCTGTAACCCAAATCGAAGTGTTGGGCCATCTGTATGGTTCGTTAGCGACGATTGAAGGGTTGTATGGTATAGTACATACTCAGCAAGACGTTCACCGATGTGAGATGCCAAACCCTCAAAGTTGTCGTACCAGTGCACAGGAAGAAAGTCCCATGTACAATTCCTCCTGGGACCACCTTGACTCTTTATCTCGGTACAGTTTCCGAGAAACTGTCTCAACCAGGGCATACCATCCCACCCACCTGTACAAGCAGGAAGTCCCAATTTTATGCCCATCTTGCCCAGGGGTTCAAAATTGGCGACCCAGGCTTCAGCAGCGACTTTGGGCTCGAGGTTGCTCCCTCCAACATCGTTTCCAGCATCCGGTTCATTGAACCCAAGGACATGAGTGATATTGATTCCGTCGTTGATAAGACCTTTGACATTCTTGAGGAAGGTGGTATCGCTCGAGTCAGATCCGACACCCCACATCATGGGCACGAATTCGAACTGATCTTGGGGAATGTTTTTGTATAGATCTGTAGGCTGGTCTTCATAGTTGTAGTACCATGTGATGTCGCTGCCATTCTGGACCCATATCTTGTCATCCTGGGGTTCCTTCTTGTTGTGGACGAAGCAAAGTCCTCTCTTGGGATCGCGGGTAGCGTAAGCTGAACTGGCTAGTAGAAGAGCCAGGAGATGCTTGGACAGAGTCATGATGTGTAAGTATGCAACTTCGGGATCTGAGAAATGTACGAGGTCTTAACGATGAGAAGAGAAAAATTATCAAGGTCTTAGGGCTGAGTGTACAACGAGTAGCTCTGGGTAATTTCCTGGTTGTTGCTAAAGAGTGATGTCTGCTCGGTCAGTCTTTTCTGTTGTCTACTCTGATGGTCGCTAGAGCAGGGGATGGGACTCCAATGGTGATCTAAGTCAGCTTGTATAGAGAAGGTAGTAAGGATCGTGTATCTGACTTGAGAGACCTCAAGTGGTATGACTTGCTGTGTAAAAGAGAGTGGTGAATGTATGAACCTACAGAGTCATCGCAAGATCAGTCGAGTTCAGGCGTAAAGGAGGCGATGGCACAGACATATTAGAAACCCCGAACCTTCCGTTTTCTTACAGATTCTTCACAGACGCAATATTTCAGTCAGCTTGGCTTGAAGAAATGGCTTGTGGCAAATCGCCGAAAATGGATATGGTATGAAGCTATTCGACCCGTTGGTTCTCTTATCGCCGGATGAGGAAAACGGTTTGTCTGACCAAGGGTCTAGACATACGGACGCTAGGGACAGCCGAGAAGTCCTCCTGAAGATCCAATAGTTATTATTGGCTCATGCTTGTGATCCAGGAACAAGTGTTACGCTTGTGTAGGATGATTCGCGTGATCGATCTCAAGCCATGTGGTAGATCTATAAGCACAATAGACACCGTACCAGGTCGGTGGAACCTTGTCTTCAATAATCCAATGATGTTCAGAATGACTTCAACCTAGGACAATATTGAGGCTAATAACACTTGCTATTTTGTATGGCCATGTTCAAGTGTTGGTTGAGTAGATGCTGTTTTTCGATGAGACTGTAGGGTAATCAGAAAGCTAAGAAAATGTGAAATAAATGTGTAGATCTTATTGACGAACTGACAAAACTTGGTGAGAATACAATACTTCGAGCTAACTTTTTATTGCATTCCAATCACCAAGCCTATGTTTAGACGACATGAGTTTACTCAATCTATGCGCGTACGATATTGGAAGCACTGTGGAAACGGGAAGTAGACGTGATGTTCAAATGCAATAACGCCGAATTTCGATGAGATAATTGATTTAATGGTCGTTCATGTATAAAGATTCAAACATCTCTGGACTTGATCACAAAACGGTAATTGCTACTAGTTCTATTAAAGATAGCTCGAGAGTTGTTTGCTTGCCGTCGCCGCCCAACTGGAATGCCATCGTTTATCGATATCAAAAGTGTTATGTCAGCAATTGCGGCCCCGCAAGATAGATAATCACCCCGGAACCTCGGGAAGTGGCTATTCTTGTGGCTACCTCGGCTCAACCCCACGCGTTTTGATGCGCCATTCCAAGTACCGCTACAGCTTCCGTTGGAGTTTGAACCCCAGACCCCTCTCATGATGAACTTCGCCTCGGCATCTTTTTCTCCTATTTAGACCCAATCGCTCTGTTATATCAACCTTACCATCCGACCTGAAAGACATCTCTCTTCAATCCGTCTCGTTTACACATACACACACATACACAATGGCTGCTGAACGTATTGGTTCCATCGTCAAGCACTTGGCCCCTGGGTCAGCGCTTAACAGCATGTTAGTTGCCACTCTTCATGACCGGGGCAACGTAAACAAACTAACAGCGATACAATAGTCAAGCCAAAAATCCCGACGATATTGTTATCACTCTCGCCGTGCGAACGCCGCTCACCAAGGCCAGGAAGGGTGGTTTCAAGGACACCACTCTTGAATATATGGTTTATGCTCTTCTGAAGGAAGTCCGAGAACGATCGAACCTTGACCCTGCCCTGGTTGAGGATATTTGCCTCGGAAACGTGAGTCGCGATTCTTGTTATGAATCAAGCGCTTGCTAACATTATCTCAGGTCTCTGACGCTAAGGCCGCCTACAAGGTCCGCGCTTCTGCCCTCGCCGCTGGTTTCCCCAACACCACTGGTGCCTCGTCTATCAACCGCTTCTGCTCTTCTGGCCTCAAGGCCACCGCTGATATCGCCCACTCCATCTCCAATGGCTCTATCGAGATCGGTATCGCCATGGGCGCCGAACAGATGACCATCGGTGGCGACGCGCTCGATAAGCCTTTCGACGAGGCTGTTACATCAAAAAGCCAGGAGGCATTCGACTGCATGCAGCCCATGGGCTGGACAAGCGAAAACGTTAGCAAGGACTTTGGTGTTACCCGTGAGATGATGGATAAGTTCGCTGCCGGAAGCTTCCAGAAGGCCGAGGCTGCGCAAAAGGCTGGCTGGTTCGCAGATGAGATTGCGCCCATCACCACCAAGATCAAGGGCCCTGACGGCCAGGAGAAGGAGGTCACTCTCACTCAAGATGAGGGCATCCGACCAGGCACCACTGCTGAGAGCCTCTCCAAGATTCGAGCTGCTTTCCCTCAATGGGGTGGAGCTACAACTGGTGGTAACGCCAGTCAGCTCACCGATGGAGCTGCCGCTGTCTTGTTGATGAAGCGATCTACTGCCATCAAGTTGGGTCAACCTATCATGGCCAAGTACGTTGGATCTACTGTTGCTGGTCTTGCACCTCGCATTATGGGTATCGGCCCCAGCGTTGCCATCCCCAAGCTCCTCGCCCAGCACAACATCTCCTTGAACGATATTGATATTGTTGAGGTCAACGAGGCCTTTGCTTCCATGGCCGTTTACTGCCAGGATAAGCTTGGCCTTACATCAGAAAAGCTCAACCCTCGTGGAGGAGCCATCGCCTTGGGTCACCCTCTGGGCGCTACTGGCGCCAGACAGATTGTTACAGGTCTGTCTGAGTGCAGACGGCAAAAGAAGAAGATGCTCTTGACAAGCATGTGCATTGGCACAGGCCAGGGCATGGCTGGTCTGTTCGTGAACGAGCAGGTATAGGACGGTCGAAGCGAATCTAGTTATTAATTATGTAACAAAAGCAGATCTCGATGTGATCTACGAGTCGGTTGGAGATGCGATTTCTTGACGAGCGAGATTACTGAATTCAAGCATAAAGTTTTGTTCTTTTTTCAGCCATTTATCATGCATAACGAATGACACTAAATATGCATATCCGTGAAGCCAAATAATTCCAAGAACTCTTTCAATTGTGTTATTGTCTCACCGACGTGTCAGCCAAGGAAAAATTGCAGATGATCATGAACTTTCGAGATGGAAGCTCAATATTACGGCCAGTGTCGGGTTCCAGATGGGCAGCCATAAGCCTTTAGGCCGGCGGGGGCTTCTAGGCCTTCTCGCTACAGTCAGTTGCAGGGGTCGCTGAACAACACGAGGTTGGCTATTCGCTCACATTCCCCGAGGCGGCGGGAGTCACCTGGAGGCTACTGCTCTGATGTCACTGGAAAGTCCCCGTAAATGGTAAAAGTTGGACAACCTACAGCCATTGCGTGGGTGGCATTTGCGCGGTTAAAGCGCTATGATTGGGCTAAAACCTGCGACTGGATCTGAGATTTGGGGGTTACCAGGATGAGAAACTGCCTGATGATTGCACACAAGAAGTCAAGGGACCTGACCGATTGACGGCATGGGATGGATGGGATGACCCTTGGAATGGGTTTAGTTGCTTGTACTGTACTCCTCCTACCTTGGGTATCTTTAGCGAGACATGAATTTTTGATCTCTTGACTTTTTCCTTTTTCCTTTTGTCTTTCCCTACCTACCTATGCATTGATTCATGATTCTTTGACAGTCAGTTGTACGCAGAGTCCGTTCCTTCTACTCCATGCATTACTCGTCATCGCCAGTCGCGTACTTGTCGAACTCCAAGCCGGCATCTTTTTGCCGACGATCGTCGACCATCTATCTTCTGCGCCGATACAAGCAGGAAACCCTCGTGAAACAAGCTTAAATATAGATCTGTGGAAGTCGTTCCATTCTAACAGTATCTATCCTAAACCACCAGAATTAAGTCGATTCTTCAAAAGACATTACGACTTAGTCGGTATTCGCTATCATGACGAACCGACCTTCTCATAGTCGTACCAATTCGTCCACGGACCATCGTCCTGCGCAACCAAGTGCCCTTCGTCAAGCTGCATCGCCGCCAGCTTCGCCTGGACAAGGAGCCACCATAAACGAGATATTCGCCAACGAATCGACGCCGCTGATCGATGGAGATAACCAGCGCCCGAACCAACGTCGAGGGAGCGTCCATCCCGCGCATCCCGGTGTCTGCAGTCATGGTACTTTCAGTCCACGACCTATGAGCCCGACATTGACGATGAGAAGCACCGACGAGGATGGCAGCGAGACCGCGGGGTCGGGAACACACATTCCTGTCCTGGATAACGCTATCACAACGATCGTGGGCCATGAGGATTGGAAGAAGTGGTTGAAAAAGAGAATGCGAACAAAGACCATGGGCCACAGCAGTATGCTGGCAGAACAAGCAGGTTTCGAGGACACAGCTTTCATGTAGGAGCTCATTACGTCCAATGGCCGGTAAATCGCCTGCTAACTTGCCAACAGGTATCTCGCGTACTATGTCCCATGTTTGAATTGGATGCGCCAGTACAAGGTTTCTTACCTTCGAGGCGATCTTATCGCAGCTATTACTATGGCCTCGTTCTATCTACCGATGGCCCTGTCACTCGCTGCGAACCTCGCTCACGTCCCTCCGATTCACGGCCTCTACGCTTTCGTCTTTAACCCTTTCATCTACGCTTTGCTCGGATCTTGCCCACAGATGGTTGTCGGTCCCGAAGCCGCAGGTTCTCTTCTTGTCGGCACCGTTGTCAAGCAGAACGTTGGCTCTGGAGAGGACGAAGATAATGATTTGCTCCATGCGCAGATCTGCGGTATTGTAGCAGGTATGGCGGGTGCAATGGTTGTCATTGCCGGTCTTGCGCGATTGGGTTTCATGGACAGCGTTCTCAGCAGGCCTTTCCTGCGCGGTTTCATCAGTGCTATCGGTTTCGTCATTGCCGTTGACCAGCTGATTCCTGAGTTAGGACTCGCTGAGTTGGCTGACAAGGCGGGCGTTAGCCATGGTAGCCCAGTAGAAAAGATCAGGTTCATCCTTGGCAATGTCGACAAAGCGCACGGCTTAACATTCGCCATTGCTGGAATTAGCTTTCTTGTCATCATGATTTGCCGGTAAGTGGCGCTTTCGTGGCTTTATTTCTACCCAACGTTGACTGAGCGTTTAGTGAACTCAAAAACCGGCTCCAGCCCCGATACCCCGGTGTCGCGTACGTCCCTGATCGATTTGTTGTCGTTGTCGTGTCTGCAATTCTCTGCTGGCAATTGGACTGGGACAGCCAAGGCGTTGAGATTCTCGGACCAGTCAAGGCCGCCAACGGTCAGCTCCTTGCTTTCCAATGGCCTTTCAAGCTGCAGCACATGCCGCATATTCGAAGTGCCATGTCGACCTCCTTCCTAATCGCACTTCTCGGATTTTTCGAGTCTTCTGTAGCCGCCAAAAGTTTGGGTTCAAGTGAGACCATTCAGGGTATCCAGTTGAGCGCAAACCGAGAGATGATTGCTCTGGGCATTGCTAATATGGTTGGTGGTTGCTTCATGAGTCTGCCAGCGTTTGGTGGATATGGCCGAAGCAAGGTGAATAAGAGCACCGGTGGCAAGAGTCCTGCCAGTTCAATGTTCCTGAGTATCATCTCCTTGCTCTCGATTTTCTTCCTTCTTCCATACTTTTATTACCTACCAGTAAGTCAAAGATGAGTCTGGTACGATCCTACGAGCTAACAATTTGAAGAAACCCGTACTGTCATCGATGATTTCTGTCGTGGCTTACTCGCTAATAGAAGAAGCGCCCCACGACATCAGCTTCTTCCTGAAAATCCGCGGCTGGACTGAGCTGGGTCTCATGGCTGTCATTTTCTTTGCGACCATGTTCTACTCGCTCACACTTGGCATGGCATTCGGCGTTGGAATCTCGATGCTCATGGTCATCAAGCATAGTACGCGACCAAGAATTCAGATTTTAGGCCGAATCCCTGGAACAAACCGATTTGAGAATGCCGAAGGCGATAAGGCAAGCCTGGAGTTTGTCGAAGGATGTCTTATCGTCAAGATTCCAGAGCCTTTGACCTTTGCCAACACGGGAGAACTCAAATCTCGACTCCGCCGGCTGGAACTTTATGGCACGTCAAAGGCACACCCTGCCCTGCCACGACTCCGTAATGCTGACATGAACCGCAACGTCATCTTCGACATTCATGGCGTGACATCCATGGACGGTTCAGGTACCCAGGTTTTGACAGAGATTGTTCGCAACTACACTGATCGAGGAGTGCGTGTCTACTTCTCCCGATGCCCAGTACGCAAGGATCACCCTGTCTGGCGCTTGATGTCAAGCAGCGGCATTGTGGAGATGGCCGGTGAGAGACACTTTGTTAACGACGTTGAGGAGGCACTGCGCTTGACTGAGTACGAAGAGAGTGTCACTGGAGAATCCAGCAGACATCGTGAGCTCTAGAGCGACAGAGGATCTAAAAGAAGGGACCAGGGCGTTAGAATATTTACGATGCATAGTTTTGGAGTGTTGCAGATTGCGCAGAGGAGATACCACTTTCTTTGACGTTGTAGAAGCATGGGTTTAAACGAGCATTAGAACCTGCATGAGTAACGCAAACACGCTTACGAATACATATACATACACACATATACTGGACTAGGTGTTTTCCAGGACCCAAATACAGATTGCAAACGTGATGAACGAGGGAAGAACAACTAGGACGATCATGAAGCACTAATACCAAGAGTCGATACCTAAAGGGCTGAGGCACTTGGTGTCTTCCATCCTTGACGGCATGAGTAAGTTTTAGATATGAAGGGACTACATGGGGCAGTCGGAGGATCGTCAGCCGAGGATGCATCGCGATCTTACTTTTGAGCTCCCATTGCCGATGATCAATTGGGTGCAAGCCGAGGTGCCACAGACACAACCTTGTGTAGTACCATGGGAGAGTATAAGACTAAGCCCTCGCCTTTGTTCTTTGTCTTGGTGGCTTACCTTGACCGTGCATGTTGCAATGGTCTTCTATCCACGACTCTTTGGTCTCACATTGTCACAAAAATAACCTACTTCAATTTATTCTTATTTCATACATCGGTTTGAACAAAACCTAAGCTTCAGTGATCTATGCCCTAGCTATAACAAAATGGAAGGAAGCGTACAATACCAGTCATAAAGGATTGTACCATATGCCAATATGGACCCCATTGAGTTTGTGAGTCTCTTGAAGCTCCCAAGCTCATAATCTCGTTGTCGCATGAAGCTGATCACTGTACAACAGGACCCTCTTGTAGTCGGTAATGTAGACGATGACAATGATTCCATCGTCAGTAGTGGTAGGTTAGTAAAACTATTGGTCTTCTTCTCAAGCATCACTTATTCGGATTGCCAGTTTGCGCGATTCTACAGCCTCTATAACATCTAGCATCCTTGAGTATAGAAATATAAATGGTCGACTCTTTCAGCAATCTAATACTACAGAGTATTGGTCAGTTTTGTTACGTTCTCAGCCAGTGAAAGGCTAACTCGCATTCCAGGGCACCTACAGACGAGCATTTCCAGGAAGGACAAAACTTACTGTAATTACCTTCGACCCTAAAGAAGGCAATACTCTAACTACTGATACAATAAGGCACCACGCTACTCTTCTTCTTCTAGGCAATAGACTGCACCTGTCACCCATTGGAGAGAAACCTCGGGTATGTGAACGATGAAAGCCAGGCCACGAAAGAGATGCAGCTGACTAGGTTAGAAAATCCTCGACATCGGTACTGGCACTGGGATATGGGCTATGTATGCTCGATAACCCTCTACCGATATAAAACGTTCTAACAGTATTAGCGATATGGCTGATGAGTATTCTTCTGCCAAAGTAATTGGCACTGATATCTTGGCTGTTCAACCCACCTTCGTACCACCAAACTGTATCTTCCAGATCAACGATGCCCAACTCGACTGGACTTTTGAACCGGATTCTTTCGACTTTATCCATCTCCGATATCTCTACGGTGCCATCGATGACTGGAGAAAGCTTTTTCGTCACGCCTACACCCACGTGCTACCAGGGGGCTGGGTCGAGAGCCTCGATATCGACATCGAAACACGCAGCGAGAACCCCAAGGTACAAAACGACACAAATCACATCTTTTATAAATGGTACCAACTATTCTTCGAATGCTGGCGTAAGACTGGTCGAACATTTGAGATCGCGCGCGATGGACGTCAGGAAGAATACATGCGAGAAGCAGGTTTTGCTGATCTGGTATCTAAATCGTGGAAAGTGCCCATTGGAGGTTGGCCACAGGATGAAAAGCTGAAGCAAATTGGGTTCTATAACGGTGCTTTCATTGATCAATCGCTTGATGGCTTTGCTATCTTTCCGGTTGGTGAGATATTGGGGTGGTCGGTTGATGAAGTTACGGCTCTGGTTGCTCAGATGAGAAAGGCATTGAGAGAACCTAGAGCGATGCCTTATTTTATTGTGTATGTTTATGTATATGTTTGACTTGTCTGGAGTTTTGCTAATTGAGATACAGGCATATGGTCTGTGGTCGAAAGCCATCGTAAATGGCCATAAGGTATTCAAATTATTCGTCTCTTATGCTCTCGGCGGTGCAATCATCTCATGCCCACTATTACTTTGAGCCAAGAATAGATCATTAATACTGAGTTTCATTCTTCGGGGAGTTGATCATATGGAATTTCCACACCATCGATAGTGTCTCCATCGAGACGCCATGACCAAGACCAGGGCCCATTCAACGTCCCCACGATAGTAGGTGATACGAACCCTTTCTCGAGAAACACCATCGTCAACTCTAAGTCTTTACCAAGGTATACTGCAGAAGAGTGTTGCAGCAGGACCGTCAGCTCGGAATCACCGAAGTCTCTATTTGCAGCAATGGTTGATGTTTCTGCATACCCCACGCTCGGTAATCCTTGGCAAATTGGGTCACTTCGAATCACGATCCTACAGCAGTCTATGTCTTATGACCTATACCAATCATTGCTGTGGTAATGTGGCTGCCTTAGGGGAAACGTCATGGTCAGCTGTGATAAACCGGGCTGTTGGCTTGGCGTTGGAATATCGCCTGAAAGGACAGAACAGGGTTCGACTAAACGATACAAACTACACAGCAATAGTAAGGTCGCTGCAGGTTAGAATGAGTGGCTGACTGAAACAATTGACACTCGTACAGTATTATTGAAGGAATATTGTAAGTGGACCGAGACCCAACAGCGCAAATTAAGCTTGTTCCGACACCTTTGGGACTAAATTAGACCGAGGTTCAAACTCGGAACGATCCATTTATTAAAACTCTAGTAGTCAGGTAACGTTGAAAATGCATAGTATAGTTTTATGGTACGTTGTAGCCAAAGTAAAAGTCCCTGCCACGATATAAACCAACCTCTGAATAAGAGATTGGCAACCATGTAAAGAGTTGACCATGTCTCACAAGTTGACACTATTAATGACGTTTCTTCAGGCCAGCAGAACTCTTATCTCAAGCGATGCCAAGTGACGTACCATGCTGTGACATTCTGTGCTTGGCTGAAGCTTTTCTCTGAGTTGAATGCCAAGGGAACAAACCCCGGTTGCCGTGTTATCCACTGATGTGAAGTCTGCCAAGAAAAGAGGCAACTGAGGCCCTTGTATATGGCGCATCGCATCCCTTTAGAAGGTGCATGTACATACTGTACGTTACAGTATCCGCAAAAGCGGGAATAAACGTTTGGCTCGAACGAAGGTTAATTTTAACTTGGGTGGGTTGTCTATAGATTATGCTTAAACTACTTAACCTCAATCATTGATATACGATTGAACAACTTCAAGTATCTACTTTACCCTCAAGTTTTCACAAGTGATTAATTATTAGACATTATATAACATCAAAGATAAGAAATAGATCCTCCCAACTTCATTCATTCTCAGAGAAACAAATAACTTCTCAACTGCAGGGCCCCTAAACGCCAAGTCTCCGGTCATCTTGGCAGCGGAGTTCCCTGGATCTGCACAGTTTAGTTTTTCTCTTGTCATACGAAGCCAATGGAGAAAGCCAAGTTGATCTTATCCTCAAACTCCCCGTTTCCGAGAGGTCCATCCCAGCTATCTGCTACTGTGCAGCAAGTGAACCGGAGGGGGTCCCGATCCTGTTTCTCGTTCCCTGGAAAGACACCCAAGTCTTGGCTCATCATCCCAGATGTTGGCTCGTTTTTGCAATAAAAGGACGAGTTTCCACCTACATAGAAAATAAATCGAACTTTCCTTTTCCTCGGTTGTCTTTCGCCTCTTTCTGGAAGGGGGCTCTTGTTGTAGATCTTGATTCATTCTTCTTGACCACGACAACTCGACACTTATCACATATATTACTAAAACAAAACAACTCTATCGGGCTCTTCATTATGGGAGCCCCTCCCTTCCTCAAAAAGGTTGGCCAGTGGTTATCCCCTCCACCTGCAAAATCCGAAGATGGCCGTGATCAATGGGGCACAAGAGCGTCCTTCTTGCTCGCAGCCATGGGTGGTTGCGCCGGTATGGGAAACCTAATTCGATACCCTTCTCAAGTGTACAACAACAACGGTCTTCAGTGGTTTATTCCCTATCTGATGTGTGTCTTCCTTATCGCCATTCCGGCTCTTATTCTCGAAGTCAGCATTGGTCAAGCCTACCGCGGAGGCTCGGTCGTCGCTTTCAACAACATCCACCACCGTCTCAAGGGTCTGGGCTTCAGTTTACTATATATCGGTTTCATCGTCAGTCCTTATTTTGTCGTTAATCTGTCCTGGATCATGATTTATTTCCGAAACTCCTTCCAGAGCCCCTTGCCGTGGGATGGACGTGCCGAGGATTACTACTATCAAGACGTGGTCCAGAATGTCGATGCGATTCCTGGTAACAAAACTTCCAGCGGCGTTCAGGATTATGTCCAGTATCCCGGTACCGCTCTTATCGGAGAAACTGTAGGCTGGACCGCCTTCATTTGGTTCCTTGTTTGGATTTCCATCTTCCGAGGTATTGGACAGACCGGCCGTGTTGTCTACTTCACTATGGGCTTGCCCGTTGTCCTAACTATCATCCTTGTCGGACGGTCTGTCTCCCTTCCTAACGCCGGCCGTGGCGTTAAGCTATACTTTGGTGAGTGGAATGGTGATAAGCTGGCTTCTGGTGAGATCTGGCAGACAGCAGCAGGTCAAGTTTTCTTCTCGACTGGTGTTGGCTTCGGTTATTTCAGCTCTTATGCATCTTACAACCAGAAGCACGCCAACGCTGTCATGGACTCTTGTCTTATTGTTGGCAGCAATGTTCTCTTTGAGGGCTTTGCTGCCTTCGCCGCCTTTGGTGTTGTTGGATATCTGGACATGATGCCTGTCCCCGGAGAGCGAATCGGTTCTTTCACTATCGGTTTCTTGACATTGCCTACAGCCATCACACAACTTCCTGGATCCTCGTTCTGGGCTTTTGCTCTATTCTTCACACTGGTGGTTCTTGGATACAGTTCTGCTTTCGCCATGGTCGACGCTGTTGTCACTCTTGTCATGGATACCAAGCCCAGAATACGCCGCGAATGGGTAGTCACAGCTCTTGTTATCCTCTCGTTCCTCATTTCATTGCCATACTGCACTCAGTTCGGTTACGCTCTCCTCACTGGCGTCGACCGCTGGATCAACGATGTCGCCCTAGTGTTTGTCGTCTTTGGTGAATGCGCCTTCTCCACGACCTTCTACCGCTGGAGAGATGTTGCTGGCCAAGTCGGAAAGCCTGCTTTCTTTATCTGGAACTTTGGATACTTCGGTGGAATGGTTCTTGGTGTCGCTGTTGCCCACGCTGTTCAAGCTGAGGCTGGTGCTGGAGTTGGTTTTGGCATCTTCATTATTTGCTCTATCGTATCTTGTGTCATTGGCAAGACGCCTGACGATATTCCTCCTGCTCTTAGCTTTGGCGAAGACCGGGGATTTATCCGTCGATCTATCGGCAAGAGCTCCGTTCTCTCCAAGCTCTTTGGCAGCGTCTTCTTCAGGCGCTTCTGGTATATGACCTTCTACTCTGTAAGTCTCTCCTCTCAACCTCAACGCTCACAATCACTAACTGGAGGCAACAGGGTCAGCAGCTTCGAAGAGATCTCAACGTTATTGTTGCCACTGGAAAGAACTGGAGCATTCCTGCCTTCTGGCCTATCCTCCTGCGATTCATCTCGGCGCCTGTCCTCGCCATCATCTACGGTTTCTCTTACCCCGCCTTTTACCAGCTCCGTGATGACCCTCTTCATATTCTCGGTTTTGGCCTTGCTCATATTTGCCTGGTCCTTATTGGACTTGGAGTTCTTGTGCCGCGCTGGTATAACACCATCATTCCTCCCGATCGACGCGAGGAGGGTAAGCTTCCCTACGCACCCAATGTGCTGTTGGATGGTGAGGAGCCTAGAAGAACCGAGTCTATGGAGACTGCTGAAGGACTGGAGGATTCCGAAGGTGGTGAAAGCCAGGAGAAGAAGCAATAAATTGAGCACTAGAGTGTGTTGGGTATTGATGGAGTGAATGAACATAAAAGAAGAGTGACACTCACACAAGAACCTATTTTATAGCTTTGAATATATATGTCAACAACTCCTGTTCAGCGGATCGCTTTGCCATTGTTCTACATACATTAAAAGGCAGAATGATGCAAGATAACTAGACTATACAGCGCCGAGGAGATAAATTTTCGACAGCGTAGTCAGCATGACGTTAATCCCTGCTGCCCCTGGGACATGTGCTGAGCGTCAAGAGGCATACAAAAATATGAGTTACGAAAATGGGAAGTAAGCTAGTCACTTCGTTTCAAACTCCAACATAGACGTCACCTCCACAACAATGTCTAAGACATAGGGGCCTTTCAGGAAAGCCTGTGGTAATGTTCGGTAGTTGTGTATCGTGCCGGAGTCTCCGCGCTACATCTAAGCTTAAATTGGTCAAACCTCCGTTCTTGTTGTATCTGTACAACAGTATCCAATCCCAGATACCCTATTAAAAGCGGCAGTTGCATGATCCACTCGGTCGAGGTGAATGAGTTAGTACAACGCCAGATCCAGACCCAAATCTAATTGAAACTGTCCACTGTATACAGAATCTCATAACGTAAGGGGCATGGCCAAGCATGATCGTCAACGGTCGATCGCCCGGGTTATCGCGCTGCGAGAAGCCGGCGAGCCAATCAGAAGCTCGATGCGGCGAGTTCAAGGTCACGGAAGCATTCCGCGAGTTCTCGAATAGAGAAGAGCTGAAGAAGATCTAATACGAATATCAAGCGCAGAAACAAGGTTTTGTCCTATTTACGAGAAACATTGCAGTTCAGCTGAACGGTAGAGACACGATGTGCACATTCGACAAAGGACTTTCCTAAAACGGAGGTCCAGACCGGGACTGTATGAGGTGGCATGATAGCTTTTCCCAGAGGAGGTGTTACACGAAGATGATCAAGTTGAGACTGGCCAGTCTCTGTTCAAGACCTGAAGATCATAGACTAAGTAAGCTCACTTAAAGAGACAGAGGAGAAATACTATATAAACGATCAAGAACCTCGTGTCGTTCTCATTCAGTACTCAAGTCATCACAGAACAAGACACTCGAGTAAACCACATCCTATAGCAACCGCCACAATGCGCTTCACTACTCTTTCTATCCTCGTCCTATCATCTCTCTCCCTCGCTGCACCCAACGAGCCTTGCTACGGCCCTAATGGCATCGCAGGCGTTTGTATCACCGACGCTGCCTGCAAGACTGCCGGCGGTACCTCCATCTCCGGCGCCTGTCCCGCCGACGCTGCCAACATCAAATGCTGCTCCAAGCCAAAGTGCTCTTCTGGAAACTGTCGCTGGCAGTCTGACTGCACTGGTACTTCAGTAAGCAACCAATGCCCCGGCCCAGCGCAGATGAAGTGCTGTTCTTCTGCTGCTACTGGCTTCGGAGGGTATTCTGCGCCCAAGATCCCAGCTGTTGGAGCCTGTAAGGCTGTTTCTGTCAATGCAGCCAAGAAGGTCGTTGCTGCTTTTCCCGGAAGGATTAGAGAAATCGGATGCAAAAGGGACTGCTCTTGTCCTGGCAGCTCGGACCATTGCTGTGGCCTTGCAACCGACTTCATGTGCTCTGATGGAGGTGGTGTAAGTTCTTTCACCCACTAGCACAACTATTCCCATGATACTGACAATACGACAGTCTGCTACACTCTCCGGAAAGGAAATCGCTGAGTGGTGCATGAAAAACCGCAGTGCTCTCAACCTCAAGTACGTCATCTGGGGACAGAAGATCTGGACTACCTCCGTCGACAAGACGGAGAAGAAATGGGAGAACTGGCGAACCATGGAACAGCGCGATGGCTTGACCCAGAATCATTGGTAAGTGTCCGTCTGGTCTATAGAATCAATCTTGAAGCTGACAATCATGCAGGGATCACGTCCATGTCTCTTACAATGGCTAGAAGTACAGACTTCTAAGATGGTGTGCAGGCTCGTGGACATTTGCATATCTAAATCTTGCTGTAGCCAGAACGACAGAGGCGCCACGCAGTGTGGTGATATGGCCAAAATCTAGTCTGCCTGGTTCTATTCAATATCGTATAGTTTAAACTTCTCTTCAACTTTTAATGGTCGTCTTGTGGTATCTCGTCTAATCTCGCTCCCAAAGAAAAACCACTGGTAGCTATAAATACTGTAACCCAACTCCGAGGTCAAACCTGTCAACCATCCATCCAAACGCCAGAGATGCAATCCTGTAATGCTATTCTCCAAATGCTCCACTCACGATCTCGCCTTCATCTGGCGTCACAGCCAGCTCAAGCAATTCGTGTGCTGCTTCAACAGTCTCTCCATCAATCCCAGCTTCCATCACAAGATCTTCTTCTGCGAATGTGAGCCTTCCCAGGGCAATAAGATACCTCTGACTTCCACCGTGCGCTAGAGACAGCTTCTGGCCAATTTCTGCAATATTGGCAGTATCAGGGCCGGTTACCAAAGAATGAATCAAGAAAACGCAGTTAGAAATGATCTGGTACAGGCTCACCGAGTACGAAGCCGCCTCCGATCCTAAATGCACGTCTTGCGTCTCAGAATCTGGCGGTAAAACGTTTGGAGGAATCGGCAGGTCATACAACTCGTCTATAGACGCGCTGAGGCAGGCCACGAGACGAGGAAGTGCAAGATTATGAGATGCAAGCTCTGCCGCACCAAAAGGATAGCGAGAGAATGCCATCAGGGTCCGCAAGGAAGCCAAGTATAAAGTTGCCTTCTGCTTGCGAGTCTTCACAGAAGCATGGTAGTCTGTAAGTTTGTTTGAAACGTGATTGATAACATGGCTGGCAACGAGACCATCACTCTGCTCTGTAATGGGGCCAAGTGAATCCGGGAGTGAGCATGTAGTCAATAGCTCGAGCATAGCCAAGATATCAGGAAGTTCTTGTTTGGGACTCAGAAGCTTGTAAACCAGATCAGGGGAGATGCAGCTCCAAAACATCGTTGCCTGGGACTTGACTTCATCCCCGGTCACGCCAAGTGCGGTAGAGCAAGCGAGCGAGCACGTATAGAAGACCGAGAGAATATCCACAATATTGATGTGCCGCTTCATGGACTGGAACTCAGCATTTTTCAGCTGCTCGTCGCCTTCAGGAACGCGATTTTGCCATTCAGCAAGAGTGCACATTGTTGCTTGCGCTGGCGCTGCTAAGTTGGGGATTACGAAAGGTGCAACTTCAGACGCATGGAGCGAGAATGTGAAGGATATCAAAGAAAGGACATACTTAATAGGCTCCCATAATTGATCCGCTTGGCATCGGGTCCAGATACCACTCATCAGGTTCGCAAAATCCACAAGCAGCTGCATTGGTCGATTTGGATCTCCCATCAGGGGTATTTTTTGGAACACGATCGCGGAAAAGGAGGTTTCCGGGTCATCAGGGAAATAAAAGCGAGACAGGACGTCGAAGGTTGGCCGCTGCGTTCCATGATCAAGTACGAGCTTCAAGAACTAATACTCTGTCAGTACCGCATTCACAAAATCTGTACGTATCGACAAACCTCAAAAGGTACAGCAGGGGGTGGCGCAACGACAATCGGAGCTTGATGAGCTGCAGACTCCGGTTTGCCATTGCTACTAGCAAAACTGTCCGTATGAGTCTCCAATGGCATCACAGGGCTATCGACGGCGGGTCGTTTCCTCTTGCCTTTACTTGGCGTTCTCTCGCCAACATGCAACGCTATCGAGCCAGAATTTCTGCTTCGTCCTTGTCCTTTGCTTGGACTCAGGACAATGTCCATATCATCGAATCCGTCAGCTACCCATGTCTTGGCGGCTTTCTTGGGAGTCGTTAGACCTCCAGAAGCGTTTACAGCAGGCTCTTTTCGGCGAACACGGTCGTTCACTTCCCTCATGTCTCGCTGGAGAAACTGCAGCTCTGTATCGGCATTCTGCTGAGCGGCAACAGCTGCCTCAGCGATACGTTCTTGCTTAGCTAGCTGCTCGGCATTGATCTTATTCAAGCGGGCAACCTCTGCTGCATGCTCCTCGTTGGATTTGACAAAATTGGACCGAACAATGGAAGCCTCCCCCAGAGCTGCCTTAAGTTGGTCCTCGAGAACTACAACTCGCTGTTGGAGAGCCGATAAGATATCGCCAGGACGTGTTTGGGATTGGCTAGGGGCGGCATGCCGGTTCTGGGGAAGAGGGGGCCGAGCAAACTGACTTGGCTGAGCGCGGGCGAAATGGGAACTCTGGGTTTGGAACTGTTGAGAAGTGTACATGGGCTGATTAGGTGGCGCAGGATTGATGTTTTGCTGAATAGGCTGCCCTATAGGACGTCGCTTCGAGGGGTCAACCACTGGGTTCCATTGTGGATTTGGAGGCGGGATCGATCGTCGCGAATCTAGGTAATAGGCCTGAGATGCTTCGTTCCGTGGCAGATTGTTGTCTATAACGGGTCTCCCTATAGGGATGCCAGCGTCATTTGTTACCTCGGTCGTATCAAGGTCATCTTCATCGTCAATCCAGCCACCGAACTCTGGGGACACGGCTCGTTGTTGCGTAGCTGATCTCGAGGCTTGAGCCTGTGTGAATTGAATGGCATGGTTTTCGAGTTCTTGGAGAGCATTGTCAGGGATATCGTCGAAACCGTCATCTGAGAACTCGTCGAGATCCATCTTGCATGGTTATTCCTAGGGAACAGGAAAGCTCCATCGAAAAAAGGCGGGGTTTAATATTATTGTCGAAACATCTCAACCATTATCATCATGAATCGCGGTATGCTGTAATGGTGGAGGAAAGACTTGAGAAACGCGTCGCGCAGTCACGTGTCTGACGTTCAGCATAAAGTGTGGCTTGTGGCTTGGACATTCTTCAGGCAGTTGCCGCGCAGCCTTTTGCGGAGTTCCAATACCATATCTGTACTTGGATCTCTAGCATGTGAAGGACAACGTGCGTCATTGATCGCTCATCAAGCTTTGGAAGTTTTCGTTTTCAAACAAGCTTGTGGAGAGAGGATGGAAGGCGGCAATAAGACCCCTGCCATTCTTGTGAAGATGGGCTTGTTGTGACATGCTTTGGAACATCCACAGCCTGGAGTTTTGTAGTCACTCAATTGACAGCAGTTGCAGTTCGCCAATCGAGACAGGCGTATACTAAGACAACTAGAAACATGCACTAATAAGTCAGGAATCTTTGAGGTACGGGTAGTAGAAACATTTGCACACATAGGCGGGATCTTGGGGCATGGGGAAGAGCGGCAGCTTGTCCTACGTGGTTTTTCTACGGATACAGCTCAAGTCATCGCTGTCAATTAGGGCTTTGCTATTCCTTTACCGACATCTATCAATCTCCATTTGTGAGCCGACAGGAATCTCAACAGATCTGTGAGATGGATCCATTACCGAGCGACAGGTTCCACAACTAATCAGCCCCTGCGTCCGGGGCATTTCGTCTCAATTTCCCGAGGGTTATTTAATAGATATTTAGATTGTTGAGTGCTAATCGACATAGGAGGAAAAGAGTTCCGGGGATGTATTGCGAATACATTTCCATCTGAAAACAGACGAAAGAGGTTATTCAGAAGTTTTCATCACTACAGTTTGGCATGACACCCTATTAAGGAGTGGAGGGAGGGGACCTACAACAAGTGGAAGCCTACTGGAACCACCGGAACACGTCAAGCCACAGCCGCAGCGCTCAGGGACTCAATTGGTCCCTGTTTTCATCAGTCCCAAGATTTTATGTGAGATTTGGTCATGCTGTTAGTTTTAGATTGCGTAGGAGGTTTACTTGGCAGAGGAAGAAGCAACGTCACTGGGTGGCACTGAGTTCGCGCCCACTTTTTATTAGAAATGCTGGGCTGCCTTCCTGGACTGCACGGCCTATTGGGCTGACGCTGCATTTGCTGGGCAGAAAACGTAAACTGCGACAGTGCAGGAGATGAATTACTTTGGTCACTCTACAGCAGTCTAGCCCGTGTCTTAAGCTGGCTATTTTCTGCACCCTTAGCTTAGGTCTAAAGTTTTCTGCCACCCCTCAAGTCCGGCCTACCTAGGAGCAGCCTACCTTAATAGCTACGTTACGCTACAGACCAGACTTGATTTGCTTGACTTCCATATTTCTTGTTCTTCCATCATCGTCAGATTTGTTCGCGACAAAATATCCGCGCCAACAGCTGCCGCTCTTCAAAAGTGTTGTTGATCTAATCACTAATTGATTGATCTACGACCTTTCCCTTGTCCCGTTCTACCGGCCAAGCTTGTTCCCACCGTGACGATTTCTCAGGGACCCTTCTCCTTCCGACCCCGTAATTCCCACGCGCTTGCCCCGACTTGCGCGACGACGTCACAGGCCAGTTGAAGCAAATTTGCGAGAACAGACAACTGTCTCTTTTCACAACAACCTCGAAAAGAGCCCATATTGCGCCCAGGAACCGAGTTGATCGCCCACCAAAAAGAGATACCGTCAGCCGACGATAGCCTCATTGCCGAAATTATTGGCAGTAATCAGCAAGAAAAAACCAGCGACTCCTACAGCGCATTTCAGTACCGACACCACAGCAATAATGGCTCGGTCAAAGAGAGGGGTTCAGTTCCCCAACCGCAACGGTGACAAACGACGATCAAGCTTCAGCAGCGAAGATGGCGGTTCTCCCACTTTGCTCAAGTCCCAATCTTCGGGCCAGCTGGAAACAGTCAACGAGGTAAGCACCCGCTCAATGGGAAGCTGTCTTGGGGAGCCGAGGGACCTCCGGATATCACCAAATTCTTGAGCAACAAGACTAATAAAACACAGAAGCAACCTCCAGCCAACGAGCAGCAAGCCGAGTACGAAAAGAAGAAGGCCAACTTCATAACCCGCACTTTCTGGACATTTGTCATGTTCGCCTTGTTCTTTACCGCACTCTTTATGGGCCACATTTACATTATCTGCATCATTACCGCTGTCCAGATCGTTTCCTTCAAGGAGGTTATTGCCATTGCCAATGTTCCCAGCCGCGCCCGCTCCCTGCGATCGACTAAAAGTCTCAACTGGTACTGGCTGGCAACCACCATGTACTTCCTCTACGGCGAGACTGTCATCTACTACTTCAAGCACATTATTCTGGTTGACAAGGTCCTGCTGCCTCTGGCTACTCACCATCGCTTCATCAGCTTCATCCTCTATGTGTTCGGTAGGTAAATCTATGTCTGACCGGGTTTCTCAAGCTAATTACGACTAGGTTTCGTCTTCTTTGTTACCTCCCTTCAAGCTGGCCACTACAAGTTCCAGTTCACCAACTTTGCCTGGACTCACATGGCTTTGTACCTCATTGTCGTACAGGCCCATTTCATCATGAACAACGTCTTCGAGGGCATGATCTGGTTCTTTTTGCCCGCGGCTCTAGTCATCACCAACGACATTTTCGCCTACATCTGCGGTATCATGTTTGGACGCACTCAGCTCATCAAACTCTCTCCCAAGAAGACCGTCGAGGGCTTCGTTGGTGCTTGGATCATGACTATCGTATTTGCCATGCTCCTCTCTAACATCATGATGCGATCAAAGTACTTCATCTGCCCTGTCAACGATCTAGGAGCCAATGTCTTCACCGGCCTCAAGTGCGATCCCAACCCGGTCTTCCTCCCCAAGACATACGAGCTGCCCGAGCTATTCTTCCTTCCCGACACGGCCAACTTCTCTGTCACCATCGCTCCCATGCAGATCCACGCCCTCAACCTGGCTACTTTCGCCTCTCTTATTGCTCCCTTCGGCGGATTCTTCGCTTCTGGTCTCAAGCGCACTTTCAAGATCAAGGACTTTGGCGACTCTATCCCCGGACACGGAGGCATCACTGACCGCATGGACTGCCAATTCATCATGGGTTTCTTTGCCTACATGTACTTCCACACCTTTGTTGCTATCCACAAGGTCAGCCTCGGCTCCGTTCTCGAGACCGCCATCACAAGCCTCAACCCCGATGAGCAGCTCGAGCTCGTTAAGGGTATGGGTCATTATCTCCGAAACCAGGGTATCTTGACAGACGACGTAAGTTCTTGCCTCTAAACTACACTCGTCCCTTCTAACAAGATTAGTCTATCGCGTGCATCGATAAGCTCATGCCCGCGAACCAATGATTTGTCAGTGGATAGCTTGACTCCGACATATCTTGGGCCCATATCGGCTCCCTGGAGATGGTAGAAGATTCAACTCTAATCCAAGAGACCATTTAGTTTAGTCACGTTATGGCAGCTTAGCTGGACTTTTAGACTACCTATCTCTTACTCCCTCACCTTAGATCTCTAGCTTCTGGCCTCTCTCTCCTTCCCCACTCACCCTTTGTTCTTTTTTTGTTATAGAGCTTCGGTGCAAAGCTTTATGTTCACATCCTTCGGGGCTTGTCAGGTTCAAGTCAATGGATGGGTTATGATACTGGGTATTGGACAGCGGAGACTTCATGTCTGGGTTTGTAGGCGCGGTTGGTGTTTTGTATTGAGCGAAAACTGTTGGCACTTAATCCAATGAATCATAGACGTTTTACGAGCGCGGATCAAGCCGAGAGTCCTGAAGTACTGGGAATCTGTAACAACATTTCAGCGTATATTTTATCAATACCAGCCGCAATTCGAAACGTGAAATCAAATTTTCGAAAATAAGAATTCTGAGGCTGACAATAATCAATTATTTTGTCTCGTGCTGTTAAGAGTCAAGTCTATCTCCAACCCTAAGCACCTACCTACCTACCTACCTACCTATTGCCCATGCGCCATCCCAATTCCTGATCATTCTGTCATCTGACGCTATCCAATCTTGATTCTTGATACAATCTCATACTCGTACAATTTTCTTCCTCTCTCAAGGCAGCTTCGTCTCCCAGCCTCCTTCAACCTGGAATATTTCTCCAACTGCTTTGCCAACTTCCAGAAGGTGACGGTCACGATATCGAGGTGCAACAAGGGACAGGCCAATCGGCATGTCGTTGTCACCTTTGAAGCCGGGCACATTCAATACAGGAGTATGCAGACCCTATGCGACAGTCAGTGATGCCAGCTTGCTCCTGCAATACAGATACTTACACTCCACATAGAACAAAAGATGTGGCTTCCTGTACTCTCAAGACCGACAGTGGCCTCGTCGGGCACACTCGGGGTGATGACAGCTGCATATTGCGAGGCAATCTCATCGAACACTGGCCTCAAACGGGCCATGTTATCGAAAGCCTCCAGTTGTGTTTTGCGAGTAAATTTATCGGCGTTCTCGACATGCTCAATAAGCACCTGTCCAATCTGGTTCTTCCCAACTCGATATTCAGGGAGAAATGCAGTACGACCTTCAGTATGAAGGCCAATCCGATACCACTCTGGCAGATTATCAAATTCTGAGGGCAGTTCAATGTCTTCCACGATGGCCCCGTGGGATCTGAGAAGATCTGCGGCTCGTGAGATGGCCTCTTGTGTACCAGGTCCAGCCATGGGCCACACAACAGTCTTGCAAATGGCGAAACGGGCACCCTCGACCCCCTGGAATCGAGGTGCTTCCTCTTCGTCATCTTCGAGGGCAAACACATCTGCCAAGAGAATAATATCTTCGACACAGCGCCCATACCATCCAAGAGTGTCATATAATAGTGCATAGATCTTCTGGCCCTCTCGAGAGACGGCATTCCACGTTGGCTTGAACCCATATATACCGTTGAAGGAAGCTGGACGGATCAGAGAGCCGCCTGTCTGTGTTCCAAGGGCTATGGGAACTTGAAAGTCGGCAACGGCTGCCCCGGAGCCACTGGAAGAACCTCCAGGGGTGCGAAGAAGGTCGTGGGGATTGTGAGTCTTGGGCCCAATGTGAATAGCAGCAAACTGTGTAGTTGTTGTTTTGCCTGAAGTGTCAGTCTGAGGCAGCAGGATGATGAGAGAGTACATACCAAAGATGAGAGCTCCAGCATGGCGAAGAATTCGAATGGAAGCAGCGTCAGTTTCAGGGAAGTGTCCCTCATACAATGGCGAGTTGAACTGAGTCGGCATGTCTGTACTTCAGTAAGCTCCATTCAGATCGTATCGCTTGCGAGGCTTACCCCTGGTATAGATGACGTCCTTAACAGCGATGGGAAGTCCGTGAAGAGGCCCTCTGTTCTTCTTGGGAACCTCGTCTAGACTTTTTGCTTGCTGCATTATGGTCTCCTCCTCCAGATACGCCCAAGCTTGAACATCTTTGTCGCGCTCATTGACTCTCTCGAGAAGCGATTTTGCATACTCCTGGACCGAGAGCTTGTCGGCTTGGATCTGAGTAAGAGCTTCGGCAGCTGTGAGCTTCCAAGGCTCCATTTTACAGGTTTTGGAAGGTGACATTTTGCTTTTTCCCCTGGCTGAAAGAATGCCTGTTGCTTGTGAAATCTCAGGACGCAACGAAAGGATTCGGACAAGTCTATTTCCAATACCCTGGTAGCGAACCTCAACAACCAATAGCTTGCCACAGACTGCCTATAGTCGAGTCGATATTCGAAAGATATTCTCCAGCTGCGGAGGAGCCTTTTAACATATAGCTTTTTCGCCGCCCCTTTACTCAGCCCTCGCCTTCGGGCACTAATGCAATGCTTGTAGCGGTCGGTGAGCTTCCGCCCTATGACAAGCAGGAGCGGAGGGCCTCAACGTTGCTCCTAGAACCCGGGCACTAATACAGTACGGGCCGAGATGCCAAACGGATTGGATGCGAGATCTTGATACGGTAATAGACAGTGTTTCGTGCGCTTTCCCCGTTGGTCGTACACCGAAGAGTTGGTTGTGTAACCAAAGACGGGGGCAGCGACCCAACAAGATAGCGGTTCGGCTCTTTCAAGTCGTGATTGGAGTCTCTGATGACTATCCAGTGTGAGGGAAGCTGAGTCGATGATAATGTTTTCGAGACGGGATAGGAGCTCGGGAGGTACGGCATAGAAGAGGTTGTTGGACAGAAAGGGGCCTCGCTCTCGGGGAAGAGGCCGGGTTGTGCCCTCCTCTGCTCCGATGCTCCGTTCGCTCAGGCATATGACCTCGTCTTTAACAACACTGGCATGATCAAATCAGCCTCAAGCTCCAACAGGAAGCTATTCCGGACCCAAGGTGCCCGAGATGCTGACTGACCAAGGTTGCAACTAGTGACAGTTTAGCAAACAACGGCTCGGTAACACCCGGTCTTCCGGTGCAGAAGAATGCAAAGACATGATAGGAGAGCGAGCTCTTCAGGGGACTTTAGCCAAATACAAGAGGCAAACAAGCTGGCTCTTTGACATCGGCAACAGGGTTCGGTGCATGAGGGGAATGTCACGGGATGGTCTCGAAGCTTCGGCATTCGCGGTGATCTACAGAGTATGGTGCTCATGTTCCATGGAGTTGAACTCTACAGCACACTAGGTAGTTCAGCTGGAAACATATGATGGGATTTGTTGTTTGATTGGTTTACTGCCTTTCAAGGTTCTTGATGCTACGTACCAGCATCCTGGTACACTCATAGCCTCGTGTAATGGTGGTTCCTTTGTTGGTTTGCTTAGGAATGGACTATTGGGTATGAGTTTCCATCAGCAGTGACATGACCTTTTGCCTTGACAGGCTCACTATGATGCGGATGACCATTTTGAGCAGCAAACAGATGGTAAAGTGTTACCTCGACACGCAACTCTGCAGCCTTGCTTCATATCAACCTTGTCGATTTGCAATGAGTATCTCTCTTAGCAAGACATATCCGCCACTCGGTTTCTAGTGCGAATGCTATACTCTTAGCCCACTAACTTGACTTGGCGTTTTCTTATTGCTTTTTGCCGTTTTCCTCTACGTGACGTCGAGGTCCAATCGCGTAGATCAGCTTCTGGAAACCGGTGAGCCGGGGGAGTGGCGTCCATGTCCATTACCATCCATGTCTAGCTGAAGATCCCTCCCAGACGAAACTTTTACCTGTCCTGCTTTCTCGTTCCTCCTTTGTTCAATCAACGAATGAGGCTATGCTCTGCCTCGAGTCGGTGAGATTCAAGATTTGAGTTGGTTGAGATGAAACGGTCGCCGGCAGAAGTGAGGCTGATGCTGCAGATGCAGATGCTGCTGTCTTACCGGTAGTGTGGACGCTTCTGCGTGTCTGTGGCCAAGATACCGGGATGCTACATCGATGTAACTGCGAAACAATGATATCGATAGACGAAAAGTCAGATGAAGAAGCTGGCAACTATTGAAACAAGCACGATCTCAGACATACAAAATAAGAATGAAGTTACAATAAAATCAAATTAAGCAACACTGCACTGTTGCAATTATTCCGTCTATTATGCATTCAACACGCGAGCTGTGCTACACAAGCACGACAGTTTTTAGCCATCAGCAAATGAGTGATGGGTAAGGCGAAGAAAGTGGCGTCAGGGATATATACGAGCTGAGTACTAGATACTGTACGTAGTGAGAATTCTATTTCCTTGAATCATTCGGTGGCCTCTTGATGAGCTTGTCAGGCATGTGTAATAGGAACAATGAATATGTATCTATGTCATGGCTATCCCGATATCGCAGCTGTACACGATCGTTGGGCCGATCCAACGCTCGGATGCAGTTACTATCTCGGCCAAGATGGCATCCTGGCCATTCGATATTTGTCCTCCAGGTTGAGTTGCCTTCCATATACTTTGGCAGAGCCTCGATCTCGTATCGTGTTAGGCGTGTCAATAGCCACGACAGGTATTGGCCAGACATGCAAGTTGCTATATTCTATCATTTACGACAGCGAGATCACATCGGATCAGGAGATCAACGTACCTTAGTCCAGGTCTCGGATCATCAACGTCCAAAGCATTGCCGATCGATCAAATGCAACGTCGAAATACTACGAGGCGTTAACAACTTTGCCTCCACATTGCCTGCCGGCACTCGGTAGGCAAAGAGTCATTTACATGATACTGTAGCGATAATTTCGTCCAGCTTACTTGGTGTCTCACCATCTCATGGACCAGTTGACAGGGACATGGGCAGTCGGTAATTAAAGCTTCCTTCATCCCTTCGCTAAAAATGCTGGGGTAGGGCTGCTCCAGTGCTTCGCCGAAGCTTCATCTCACAGCCAAGGCACAATCAGATAAATGATACAGACAGCAATGCTTACTTGTGAATGCTCCTTAATTTTATTTACCTTTTTAATCTCCCCTATCCTTGACAACTCCTCGTCAAAGTTCATGCCAAGCTTCCCTATCCCAGCGCCAATCCTCCCTCCCATCTAGCTTCTAGCTTTACGGTGTAGAAGCGCCCGTCATGATAATTCGTCCATCAACTACGGGGGCAATACAAGTTGTCCAATCCACTGTAAACTCGCCCTCCTTGAGGGGATCACAGATACTGGCCTTTACACCAGCCTTGAGTGCCCACTTTGTCCAGAACTTGCGCATCAGCAGAATCTCGAGATCGAGCTTTGTGCCGTCAGGATCCTCTGGGTCTTCGGTCATAGGGTCAGATTTCTCATCAGCCTCCTCATCGCTGCTGTCATTCTCGTCGTGAGGCTTCACATTCACGCTGAAGCGGCGCTTGAGGAATCTTTGCCAGGGATCCCTCATGTCTTTTGTCACTTGTTCGGAGCGCTTGTCCTTGGGTAGATTCTTTGACACTGTTTTCATGTCGGGAAAGTCAACATTGAACTTGGTTCGGGTAGGCGACACGGGCGTTTCGCAACTTTGAGCAACCTTGACCCAGTGTGAGGCCAGGTTCTTCCAGCACCCTACGGTAAGAAGACCCATGAAGTACTGGCGCAACATGGCTGAGATGAGAATACCGTTCTCCTCTTCAATGATCTCCTCAGCATCGCCACCTTCCGACTTGACCAGCAAGCTAGTGAAACCATCTATGACCAAGGTTAGTTACGATTTCGTCGCTCATGGCTCGCACGCTTACCTTTTCCTCGCCCCATATACCCTCTGGTGCAGAGAACATACAGCTTCTCGGGTTCATAAGGCTTTCCACCAATCTCTGCCCACTGCACCCTCTCCCCTCTAGGCTTTGATGGGTCAAACTCGAAACGAATGTTGGAAACTTGAGGGAATCGGCCTTCCAGAGCAGGGTACATGGCCACACTGTTTTCCAACGCATCAAAGATGGCCTGGCCTGTCACCCTGAGCAATACAACAGGGTCCTCAAACGGGAAGCATGTCGTGATATCCTTGATTCGAATTGCGCCAGGGGGGTAGATCTGATCGCCACGAATGGTTCCAGAAGCCATGATGGTACAGTCGGCGTTGTGATGATGTCGCATGACATCGCATACAAAGTTTCCAATGTTGGACTCCTTAAGACGAACAGTACTGAAACGAGCATCCAGAGGTGTAGCCGTGTATCCGACCGGCCTGGCTAGAG
The DNA here is from genome assembly GCF_003316985.1 of Fusarium coffeatum. Classification (NCBI taxonomy): domain Eukaryota; kingdom Fungi; phylum Ascomycota; class Sordariomycetes; order Hypocreales; family Nectriaceae; genus Fusarium; species Fusarium coffeatum. The sequence continues at coordinate 47,328 of NW_022157940.1, read as the reverse complement.
ACTGGTTCAGTTTTGAGACCAGTTCATCGACCTTCTTCAACGTCGGCTCGTCCTCTTTGATAGACGAAACGATGTCTCTTCTCCAGATATCAAAATCCCATTTGGACGGGTCATCTGCCTTTCGGCGAGCCTCAATGTAACTCAAGTTCTTGAAGTCGGTACCAGATCGCAGAACATGGGTTCCGTTGATGAGGCTGTGGGCATAAAAGTGGTCGTGTCCTCCAAGGATGATATCCATGAGTCCCCCTGTTTGTTCTGCCAACTTGTTATCATTTGGCTCACGCATATGGCTTAGACAGATAACAATTTCGGCGCCATCCTCGCGCAGTTTGGGAACAAGCTCCTTAGCAACAGCGGTGGCAGATCGATATTCGAGATTAGGTGGCAAACTGTTGATGGTCTCGAGCCACTCCCGTTCACCAAGACCAATGAGACCAACCTTGATGCCGTTGGAGGTGGTCATCATATGGGTCTTCTTCGCATGTCCCAGAGGCGTGTCATTACCAATGTCACGATCGATAACATTGGCGAGCAACCAGGGGAACTTGTTCTGGCCTGAGAGATGCTCAAATTGCTTTACACCAAAGTCGAAGTCATGGTTCTATAGATTGAGCCTCGTTAGTTATCATGCCGGTCGTGGGTGGTGTGGCCTACCCACCCCTACACAAGAGCAGTCGGTTCCAATCATATCAAGGACAGGAACCATGTGTTGACCCTTGGTGACTGTGCTCTCCAAGCTGGGATTGAAGGCATCTCCGCTGAAAAAGGTGAGGGCTTTAGGCTGATCCTTGAACTGGTCGCCCTCCTGGTACTCGCGGCACACGGTGATGAATCTTGGCAGACCACCCACAGGCTCGGCACTGGAAGCGTCCAAGTGGTAGACATCGTTGTAGTGAATAAGTCGTAGGTCAGGTGGTGAATCCGCTTGGCCCGGATGTTCAACTCGACCTGAGGCGTAGGTGATTTGAGGTTCCGCAGTGGGCTGGTCGGCCTCTGCGGGGTCAGTATCTTTAACCATTTGGGAGTAGTGATGAAGATTAGTTTATGTGATACGATATGGATGATTGGGATATCTTTTTGTTGAAGGTATCTGTATTCGTATTCTTGGAAGTGAAATGATGACAGATAAACGGTGACGAGGCGCAGCTAAAGTCAATGCTTCTCGTCTCCTCTCGCCTCTCGCCTCTCTCTCCCCTCCTCTCTTGCACCTCCAAACCGTCCAGCGCTAACGGCAGCTTGCAGGAGGCCCCCAGGAGATGGATCCTCCAGTTACCAGTCAGCTCACGTGATGCATTGATTGTCACTGCTACTGCCACTGCCACTGCCACTGCTGGCTTTGTGTTTGTAAATGATTTGCTGAAGATGAGAAGCTGTGGTATCTCAGACCGATTCAATTGGGGCAAGAGCCAACGCAGCATGTAACGCTGTTGATTTAGGGTATTCTTCAGCGATCCATGAGATGGAGGCCACCCCTGCAGATCTGCCAGGCACAAAGGTGAATCAACGGTGCACCAAGATGTGGGAGATAAGACTAGCCCTTATTTATGGCAGTCAAATGATTTGCATCTATTCCTATACCTTAATCGTCTTTCTCTATCGTATTGACGTCCTTGAGATGGTAAAGTTGTCTCAAGAGTGTGTATATCTTAGTAACAGTACCTCCACATCTACTGGTGTCTCCAGCTACCTTCACCTCATAAGCCATCCATTGGCCATTGCTTTTGTTGGTACAATTACTAAAAAAAGAACCCGGTTTCTATTTCCAATGTTCGTATCCTCATAGGCCAAGAAAAAAGCTACAGCGATAGGCCAAAGACCCAGTTTGTGAATCTCGTCAAGATAGCATAGGGTAGCTTCATCAATCACAATCTTGCGTAACAACCTCGAACGACGAAGTGATATAATCTGCCAAAGTCACGATTTATTGGCAATTGTAAATAATTGTGATATTTGCCATCACAATATGCCAATGGCTGCCCTTCTAGCTATCAATGGGTCAAGGGATATCCATCTTTCTCACCGCCTCAGCATTATTCATGGCCTTTGCCGCCATTGATCACTGACATCGTTGCTGTTGACCTATACACATTGTTGTAATTGCTTAAACCCCATAAGCCCCTCATTCACTACGAATTCATTTCCATATCTGTTAACTTACCTCGCAATCGTATAGTAATGCTCGGAGCCCCGCGGTAATTACGGCTGCAATATCCAGCTCCGGATGTTGCCGGTTGAGGCGGAGAGAACGGGAAGGGAGCAAGTCCCCTGAAGAGGTCAGTGACACATATGGACCCGATTTGACCGTTGACTCCATCATGCGCGTGGCGCCGAATGGGCACCGTCACCTGCATAGCCGAGTTAGAAATGCCCGGTGCCAAGATATCACAGAACGGAGGAGCAATTATAGTACACGATTGCCAGGCAAATACGATAGGTGACGAGGTACTCTGTAATGTAATCTGTAGCTATGGAGGTTGAGGAAGAGACTCGCTGCGAAATGCAACTCTTTTGTATTGGTTGAGAAGAACTCTTGCTGTGTGAAATCTTCTTCGCGATACCTGACTGTGATGAACAGCATAACCAGGCATCGCCAACTTTTCAATAAACTGGAGCTTATCATGTCGCCTCTCCTACCACCCAAGTAATTAGCTGAAATGAATCCTGACTGTGCCGCAGGAATATTCTTGGCCAGAAAATAGACTACAGACATACCCTCCACAAATGCGAATCTTGAGATCGACAACCACAACGCTGGTAATCATGTGAAGAAACATGAAAACTCTTTATTCTCCGCTTTGATGCTTCGCCTCTAGAGTTTCGTTTCGCAATCATGAAAAAGATTAAAGACCTCATTGTTTTGCAGTGTAGTATCCTCGTAAACTGAGTCACTTCTATCGCCAAGATGTTTGGATTCAAACACGATTCATGTTATAGGTCCAGAAAACTTATTCAAGAACCTTCAGCAGCGCAAAACCCCTGGAAGCAGATGGAGATCTGGATCGACCATGTTTCATTGTTTAGTTTTTATGTCCTAATGACAATAGCAGGCGGCTACTATGGATGGGCGTTTCTAAGGCGATCATACAAAGACCCATTGAGCTGTCATCCGGAAGCTCGAGTTTCCTGTTGCAAGAGAGTTTCACCGTCTTTGAGACGGTCTCGACGCCGTTTCTGCCACCTTAATCGCCGTTGGGCTTCATGTCAAGATCCCAATCCCAATCCACAAAAAGGAGAGTCAAAGAGGGGGATAAGATAGAATCTGAGTCAATAATTGTTGCCCCTTTATCTTGGCGCTAGAGAGTATTTAGTAGGCGAGTTGGGAATATCACCAGGCATTGTGTTTCATAACTTGTTGATGGGAAGACAAAGAAGCGTTACGCTGAGAGAGAATCGGTTTAATGGAAAAATTCATTTCCTTGGATTAAAACCGTCCAACAGCTAGCAAAAATGAAGCCATCACCGACTCACTATGGACTGACGCTGACAGATCTCAGAGCTTGGCGGGGGTGGAAATGAGCCGAAATGCAGTGAGCGAGACGCCATGTGGAACAGGGGTGATGCCCTGAAGGTGCCCCTGGCTCAGGGCAGTTGATGTCCCTAGCAGCCCTTGACACACGGAACCATGCTCATGCAGGTTAGAGTGGCCGTTGGTGGTCTGCTTGGCGGCCGGGATTGAACGAAAGAGTTCTGAGAGACATATTTGACGCTGGGAAAGAGAAAGTAAATGGGAGATATGGGCAGATAATGACACGATAATTTATGAATTGATCCCTCTTACAGTATGTACTGCTGTCATTCATTGTCTATGAGTCCCCAATGTTTCGTAGATCAAGTCAATCAAGACTCCAACAACTGAGGTAGTATCTATCTCCCGTCCCTTGTCCAACCTGAAACTCCACCATTCACCACATTCACCAGCATCAACAGCAGCCTGTCACAGCTACCTTTGGCCACTGTACGCACAATGTCGACGCTAGTCTCCGCACAATAACGGTATCGATCTTGATACTACTAGCACAGCCACCAAGAGGGAACCTGGGAACCTGGGAACCGATTGCTTGGCTCAGGTCAGGCCCTTGTAGGTTGCGACAAGTCCAGAACACAACCGAGACAAGGCTGGCACTCGTCAAGGCCGAATGTGTTTTGCTCTTCCCATTGTGAAGCACAAAGCCCGTCACGATGCCAGTTGATGTCACCTATATCACCAATATTGAATCCATAGGCGCTCGTTGTTCTTGTCTCAGTAGTCTCCAAAATTCATATCAGCCAACCATATAACATCTAGACCAGATAGATGATTGAACCCCCTTGCAACTAGAATCCAGCTAAAAAGAAGCTGCCGTGCCGCTCAACCGGGTCCCCGTAATCTCGTTCTTTTGGCTGTTCACAGTCAAGTTACTCCGGTTCAGTCTTGGTCTGGTACGATTGTAGCTGCGCGTGGGCTGGTCCCTCTTTTTTTCACTTCTCTTCTTTTAACCCCCTTGTTAATTACCTTGTATTCTTTATTTGCCCCCCAGTCGATTTTTCTTCCTTTTCTTCCTTTTACTAGTAGACGATCCGCCCTTCTGGTTGATCTTCGATGTTCTAACTGGTTTCTACTGTGCTTTCCTTATCTTACGACTTATAATAAGGTCCGATATTTTGCGGGTGGTGGAGTGCTCGTCTCAATCCATACTCATCCAAACTCAACTCACAAGGGACTTTGAGATACCCACAACTACTCATCGATCAATCAATCACTTGACGACTCGATTCAATTCTTACCGCAGGACGGAGAAAAAAAAAAATTAATTGTTCGGTAAATTTAAACGAAAAATTGTTGGAATATACGAAGGACTACGCTACACCGTCACGGATACAACAACCAAAAGAAGAAAACGCCATATACAAAAAATCACTCAGGGACGAAAGAGAGATCCGCAGCGCTGCGCATTTTGAAAGAGCTAGGAAGAGAGACATCAGCAAACTATGGCCTCGGCCTTGTCACTTCGCCTCGCGGCAACAGCCCTCTTCGCCCTCTCCGCCTCAGCACAGTCACTATCATCATCCCTTGACTCTCTTCTTCATCGAAGTGTCGACGATGTTCTCAACCGACCCTACGCCGCCCTGCTAACGACAGCACCGTTGTCTGAGCGTGATGGCGAGAACTCAACCGCCGGCCAGGCTCCCGCCGGTGCAATCCCTCTCAACAAGGATGGTTCAATGAACATGACCGCATGGAACATGAACACCAACTCTGCATGCCGTGCAATGCTCGGAGGCCTACACAAGAGCACAAACCCTACAGGGACATGTGTCTGCTACAACCTACCCTCTCTGGATGTCAAGACAGGTATCTTCGAGGCAGATCTGCGATTGTACCAAGTATCGCAGCCTCGAGGCAGTTTCGCGGGCGTCGCGACTGAGGATATCAATGTCGGCATTTCATTCAATGGCGCCAGTGTCATGCCCGTTGAGTCCAAGGACGTGAACGGCACAGGCCTGGTTGGAGATATGCCCGGTATGAGAAAAAGAGGCGATGGGAGCATGGAGTTGCTACAATCATATATGTTGATTGGCCAGATCAATGCTGACAAGATGACGGATAACATGACTATGTAAGTCACCAATCAATTTTACGCATACGCTTCATTTACTAACCCGCCTATCAGGGACGAGCTCGAAGCCCATCTCATGCCAACTCTTACTCTCTCTGCACGCAATAGCAGTGGGAGTATGATCCGCACAAACGTCTCAATCAACGAAGCCGCCTTTCTCACAGGCGTCTTCTCTCAAGAAGTAGTCCTGTCGGACTTCGCCATGGCCCAAGCCGCTGTCGATGAGCAACTCGCTGGTCTTTCCAACGGCACCGTCGCTTTCGTTCTGCCCGGCGTGCAGCTAATGGTCTTCCCTATTGGATTGATCATAATGAGCATATGGCTGCTCATCTTCGTGGCAGCCGTTGGCTTCGGCACGTACGAACGCTACAACTATGCTCTCATGTACCAGCGCAGACAAGCTGTCACAATGCCCAAGAAAGCGACGATATGACCTGTCGGGGCGACAAAATAATCAAGCGAAATTCTCATTATTACTTTAACGGCCATGCATAGCGTTGTCGACTTTTTCTACTCCTTTAACTTTTATAAGCGTCTCATTTTGTATATGCCGATATCTTATGGCAACCTATGTTCTTTTAGTTGATATCCGACCATACAAGGTCTCTAGATTCCCTTCCTACACTATTACCTACCTAGATAGTACAGAAACTACTCTCATAGTAACAATCTACTAGCCGCTGAATGGCTGAACAACCACCAATGGCATTCTTTTCGCTGTGAAACTTTGACGTGACGTGATGGGAGCGGTGGGACGTCTTCTCCTCCACATGAAACACCATCGTATGTTGCTTCAACCCGGATATCCATCAACCCGGGACCCTTGTAACATGACGTTGTATCAGCTTACAGGTATCAGAATATGTCAAAGAAGTTCTTGGTATCATATTCTAAAAAGGCTGTGCAAAAAAGGGCCACTATCTAGTCTCATAATCGTAACAACTCCGACACTGTAGGGACCGTCCAATGCAACCGTAAAGCAAACGTCGAAACATTCCAAGCAATTCCTCCAACTCCTTCGAACAAGAAAAATCGTCAAAACGCCGCGTGGTGACTGGGCTCAGACTATGAGACTGACAACCTCCTCTCCACACTCCTCCATCGTCCCTTGGCCCAGAGGAGACATTCTGTAAACGCCATGTACCATCCTGTCACCATCCAGCAGGAGAGAATGACGCCTAATCCACCCATCAGCCGTGCATCAACAACACCTTGTGTCACGGCCTTGCGAAGGGCATCATTCATCATAAGCCACCCATAGATGGGAATAAGCGGCGGCTCCGCTGATGGTTTCGTACTTGATGACGAGCGACTCAAGGGGCTTGCCTGTTCCTGCTTCCTATCCAAGATAGTGTCCGCCATACGCCATGCTACCTTGTTGTTAATCTTCTCCCAGGTTGCCTCGCAAGCGTATGCCCTGGCAGAATGGCCCATCTGTGCCCGGAGGTTGTGATCCCGTCCAAGCTCCATAGCCTTGGCCACAAATCCGTCAAGGTCATCTGGTTGGATCAGGAAGCCATTATCCCCTTGTTGCACGATATCGGATGGACCGCCCTCGTCACGGGCGATGACCGGAACGCCACTAGCCATAGACTCCAAAACAACAAGGCCAAAGGTTTCCGTAATGGAACAGTGGAGGAAGACATCGCCACTGGCATAAGCAGCTGCGAGGTCCTCACCATTCTTGAACCCCGCGAAAACAACCTTGCCCTTCTCCCTCAAAGGATGGAACAGCTCTTGCACCTCCTTCTCCACATCGGGGTTACGATTGCCGCCCACAATGTATAGCTTGAAGTCAAGTCCCCGAGCATCAAGCTCTCTTGCCGCTTGAGCTAGGAAGCCGAAGCCTTTCTCGCCGGCGATGCGGGAAACTGTCACAAATATAATCTCGCCATTAGGGGCCAGTTTCTTTCGCAACTCCTCGCTCCTCATTCTGGGATTGAACAGCTCAGTGTTGACACCTCTTGTCAGAAGTTCGAGTTTGTTTTCCGGAATGTTCTGGCCCACCAAGTATCGTCTCACGAAGCTTGAGGGATAAAAGATGGTCTTGATTGAGGAGTGATTGAAAAGGTAGCTCTGAATAGCTGCAAACGCGAACACGGCGACGTGACTAAGAGGAGCAGGGAACAAAATCGAAGAATAGCCGGCCAGGTCGGTCTGAAAGTTGCAGATTACGGGGATCTGCTTCTCTTTGGGTTGCTGTCGTAGCTGAAGCATCACCTGGAAGCCAAGGCTTGCAGGTGACGCCAGGTAGATCAAATCGGGGGGAGAGTCGTCGCCAAATGTTTTCGAGTATAGCGTAGAGTTGCGCACCGGGTATACAACAGAAAGTTCGGGATTGAAAGGTAGAGGATATCCAGTGACTCGGACTTCAGGCTGCTTATCGGTAGGAGACAACGTGGGCGACGGAGGCGGAGTGAAAGTGTTGTGTTCTGTATGGTTATGCGGCGCTACCACTGCAACTTGAGCTCCGTTCGCTCGCAGATGATTGACAAGCATCAATGTTGTGCGGCTAACACCATTGACGGGACCAAAGGACTCCGTGCAGAGAAGAATGCGTTTCCCTCTTAGAGTTTCAGGGAACTCAGAGAGGTCATGGCTAGGGTATTTTGACGTAGCTGAGGGTTGTGTGCGGGTAAACATGATGGCTGCTAGAAGCGCTGGCCAAAGATTTGTTAAGTAGGCACTGAGCAACACAGACAAACGGCGAGAGGCGAGTCTTTTCTCTATCAAGATTTCAATGGCTTAAACAAACTTCGGAAAATATGCCTCGCACGTGGAAGGCCAACCAAACCACGAGAATGGGGGCAGTACAACGGTGGGAGCGCATGAGGCGCATACACTGGCATGGACGAGGCTGCAATGTAAACCATAGTCAACACCACGAGGAGGGCTTGCTTGATGCAGTTCGTCGATCTTAAGGGACCAACACTTGGTGGGGGACGACAGATGGAGGGGTAGATCTTGATCGCATGCCCAAGCTGAACACGAGCCACAGCTGTATATTGATGGATAGGTCTGGTAGAGTTCACTTGATGAGTTTCCAAGCCAGACTGGAAACTGTAGATCAGAGACAGCAGGTCGTCTGAAGCTATCATGATTTGGAGCATAAAAATGATGCTGTCCCCACGACAAGATTCATCACCAAAAGATCACTCGATTTTTTGTTCGACATGACAACTGCCGGTCTTTCCCCAGACGCTCAGCAACGTCTTGTCGGCCTAGACGATTGGCGGCTTCCATCGATGTCACTTGTTGTGACAAAACCTTCGCTGAGATCGATGTTGTTGTAGAACCCTGCTCGACCGGCGTGTGATGGACGAATCAGATGCGTCGGCGATAGCACATTGCTCCAACTCGCTCAATCCGCCAATGACTGTGTATTGCGAATGGCCATTGCAATTCCAGCCCTCGTGCTCGCGATGGTCTGGGCCATTGGCAGTACATTTGAAGCCATGCCAAACAAGAGCAGCGCCCAATTTTGAGACTCGTGACGGATTCACTTTAACTACAAAGTAAAATTGGAGACTGGCCTCATCCTAGACATCGGGAGGAGACGGAACGCCTCTTATTGTTCTTGGCTAAGAAGGGATGGGAGGCGGAAGCTGTCGGCATAAAGATAATTGGTGGCACTATGGCGAACTGAGTGATCATTTATCATTAGGCAAAAGGAGGGAGACGGCTCATTCATATATCCATGTCAATCAATTTGATCAAGCAGTTGGCCGTAGTTTAACCTAAATTATTAATAAAGGCCAATTGGAAGAGGGTAGGTGAAGCTTAATCGGCCACGGGGAACAATCAAAGTGATATCACGTGCTTAGTCACGTGAACGCTATTCTTCTTGCTCATCTGCAGGTAGGAGGTATGTAGACAACATAGGTATGGATGTCATGATAGCATATATACTGATCGTTTGACGGATGAATGAACCGTACTCTTGTTCCCCTTGTCAATTGAATAGCCCCCAAATATTATACTGACGTGGACGTGCTTGCTATAACGCGTAGTCAAGGCGTTCCATGATGGAGACAAGATGACCAGGGCATGTCAGAAAACCACGCCTCTGCCTTGGTATGCCTTGTAAGATGTTAATTATGCTTCGTACTGCTGGCCATCGCTATCAAAGCGAAGTGGAATGCTCGTCAGTGATCAGACCCTCTTCAAAGGGACCGGCTGGCTCTTGGCAGCAGAGACGAACAATCGCTTCGCGGTAAACATCAGATGGTCTGGTGTTTATGGAGCCCGCCGATATGCTACAAGGCGTAGCGAGCTCGAACGATGATGGACTGGACGGGCCGAACCACCAGCAATGCCAAATCCCCATAGCCATGGCCATGGCCATCAAGCTTCTCTTAACACACGAGTCTTGCTGCAACAGCTGCGGCTTGTGGCCTCCGTCTAAGACCCCATCATGTTCCCGTCTTGGCTCGCATGCCCCATGCGAACAAAAACTCATGACGCAGCTGGTCCCCTGGCATCATGACACCCGGTTAGAGCTAGATGGAGTGGGATTAATTACTTGCAAGGGTCTGTGCTATTAGCTTTACAACATGCCCACACCGTGACAATTGGAGGCTCAAGTACGATGTGTACAAACAGGGCAAGGGCGCTGTGCTGAAAGACCAACTAACACGAACTCAAACGCTTATGCTTAATAGCAAGTGGCATGGCGTACTTCTTATCTTGAGTATTGCTCTGGCTCCATCACTGGCAAACTCATGCTACCCCAAAATCTCTAGAACCGTCACTAGGGTAGTCGGTTACCGAAGTAGCGCTCAGCCGCGATATCAATTGTTTAGGCCAGTGCAGAGAGGCTGGATATTAGCCTCATTATTAGAACGGATGCTTATTGAATTGGAAGAAGAGCAAACAACCAGGTCTTGGCGGTACCCAGAGTAATCTCGCTGCTGGTCATTTGGAGCCTAGATTACTTCTGTTTCTCGTATATGGGTATTCTGAAAAGGGAAGCTCATTATTTGAGACCGTAGTCAGTTGCGAAGGCCACGATTATTGTAATTAACCATTCGTTGGCGACCCGTCTTTATCGACCACGATCGCGAGAGGATCTCAGGAAGTTGTAATCTAATGCCAATTGAGTATTGCCTTACACCTCCTGGGTCAAAGCATTTGCAAGAAGTGTCGAAAGAATGTCAGTGGCTGACTTCATGACTCTATTTTTGTTCTTCTCATCAGTAAGCATTTGCTACGTTGTACGGATATGTAGGGGCGGAGTCGGCCGAGTGGCACAGTGTCTTGTTCTCTTTTCTGGTTCGGCTGGACTCCGTTTTCCACAGAATGACGGGCATCGGAAAGTACTCAAGTTACCCCTGCGCTAAACTCCATACTCCATCGGCCCAGCCGGTATCGCGTTAATCGCTACGGCCACTCACTCGTTCTGGTGGTTCGCCGCTATCGTGGTTAATTAGTTGCTGTTGGATGATAGGCAAGTTGTTGGGGTCGTAAGACTCTTTCGCTTGATAATCGAGTTGTCTCCGCTTCCGAGACACTGACCATGGGTTTGCGTTAATGCCTCTCTAGCGTGCCAGTCAGAAATCTTTCCAGCCATCGGATGTCTTGAATAACTTCATCCCTGATACGTACCTGTAAAAGACATGCAGGTAGCAAATGCCTTCACCGTCTCGATTGTATTCCGTTATTAGTCGCATCATAATCATCACCTTTGCATACCATGCCACGCAGTGGCCAAGTTGTGACTACGTATTCACTGTAACAGCTCGTTACAGCAGAGAACGGACCCCCTGCCCATCTGTTGGTCGAAATCTCGGCGACCTCAAATTTAACTTGTTGATCTACAAATCATGTCAGCCTCGCAGGAATGAGAATACCCAGTGAAGGACGCAGCTGTCATGCGATGTACGGAGGGGGCATGCCGCTGAAAACTCTGCACCTGGGTATCGGTATCTCGTGTTCTGATTTCACGAGCACACCAAGTTCTCTTAAAGTCGGTCAGCATGCGAGGCTGAATGTCTGTCTATGTTGTATGCAGGTAGGTAGTGGGTTGTGGGTGATGGGTGATGGGAATTGCTGCAATGACAGCATTGCCCTGTGCACCCTGCAATCGTGAATCGATGGCGGGATCGTTTCTTCGTAGGAAACAGCTCGAGGTTAGACTGTTCCCTTGGTTACAGGGGATGGAAGAGTCCAATGAATGTTGCTTTCAATTACATCCCTTCTCTTCTGTTCCTTCCCTTGAGTGATGTGATGGACAGTGCGCTGGACAGTGCATGACCGGGGTGTGGGCCTTACCCGTTCCTTCCTTGTCAGAGCAATTGGACTACCGATAGATTCAGGAATATTGGCTGTAGACAAGTTTGGTGGTAATTAAATCTTCCTTGACTTTGTCTACCGTATCCACTCAAGAAATAACCTCATATTGGATCCATTGGATTGTTTGAGCTGATGTCGAGCTGACGAGTCCTCATCAGTCAACTTGATATGTGCAAACATTAGTAGTTGATCTGAGAAATTAGTACCTAGATACGGATACCCGTTGGCTCGTTACAGAATAACTGTTTTTACCACGACATACATACCCTTAGCTTAGTCGCACGAGGCATGTGGGGGGTAGTACTTCCATAGGAGGGACCTGGTTTGCGCGGGAGTGGAGGGGCTTGCGCAGCCTTGCAGACTGCAGAGCATTAGGTTAGGTTGGATCTTACCGTGCCTCAACACTGTACCTAGGTACAGTCTTGTTGACTGATTTATCCTCAGTCCAATTCCTAGACCTGCAGCAATTCCAGGCCCTTGAACCCTTCAAAAGTACCCTTTCCAGCGGGTTGTGGTGGTCTCGGTACCTGCATCGAGCCTCCCCCTCCGCTGATAGGTACTGCAATGTGCCCCTAGATCCCTGAAGATCCATCCCTGCCCCTCCATCCAAGTCGGGCAAGGGCCTTCATTCATTGGAAAGACGGACTCAAATCATGGAAAGTCAACCTTAGTACATGCCGCGCTACTGTACAGTACTGTATTCATCCATCCCTTGGCGGGCAGAAACTAATGGGAATATCTCACCGCCTTAATTTCTTCTGGGCAGACCCGTCCCCAATCGTTGCGTGGCTTCAGCGGCTGCCCCTCCACCGGCCTTGCCATTGCCTTGTCTTCTCCCTCCCGTCCCTCCCCCAGAGACAGACAACCAGCGATAGTGCCCCCCTTTTTTATTAGCTTAGCTGCAACGTTGAATGAAGTCGGGTGGGAATATCTTTTCTAGCCTCCCTTGCATCTGCGCCTTGCCTTTGCTTCCCTTCCACCTCCTTTATAAATCTCTCCATTCCCTCCCACTCTCCCCGACCCTCACACTCGCTAGCATTTTACGTGTGTCGATTTGTGACCTCGTTTGCGATCATCTTTCTTCTACAGCTTGTCCTTTGCCTTGTCTGTAATACCCTTTCATACTACTTCTAATCATCATGTCTTCAAACGGTACTCAGGAGGCACCCATTGAGGTCCGCCGCATCTGCTGTGTTGGTGCTGGTTATGTCGGTAAGTCGCATGAAACTCTCCTCGACAACCCCTCGCGGGGCAACAGTCCACTCGTTTGTCAAGTTCGTGAGAGTTGAGATAATGCGCTCAATACCATGATTGCGTGCTTATCTAGCTCCCGGCAACCATACACCGCTCGTGCAAGTGAATTGGGTTGAATTAGACTGACAAATTGCTTGCAGGTGGCCCTACTGCCGCTGTCGTTGCTTTCCAGAACCCCAACATCCAGGTCACCGTTGTCGACCGAGACACCAACCGTATCCGACGTTGGAACTCCCGCCACCCTCCTATCTACGAGCCTGGTCTGCACGATATCATCCGAATTGCCCGTGATGGTGGCCGACCTTCCAAGGTCTCTAACGAGCCTACCACCGACAGCGAGGGTTCCTCCGCCGAGGAGGGCGAGATTACCATTAATGAGCGCAAGCCTAACCTCTTCTTCTCTACCGACGTCGCCAAGCACATCAGCGAGGCTGATATCGTTCTTGTTGCCGTCAACACTCCCACAAAGTACCGTGGTGTTGGTGCCGGCAGCGCCACTGATATGACCGCTTTCGAGGCTGTTACTGGCGTTGTCGCTCAGTACGCTCGTGAGGGTGCTATCATTGTTGAGAAGTCTACCGTTCCTTGCCGAACTGCTCAGCTCGTCGCTGATACTGTAAGTACACACTCATATAGCGAACGAAATCAAGCGGACAAGATGCTAACTAGGTTTCTAGCTCAACATGCACCGCCCTGGCGTTCACTTCGAGATTCTCTCCAACCCCGAGTTCTTGGCTGCCGGTACCGCCGTCAACGATCTCCTCTACCCTGACCGTATCCTGATCGGTTCCGCTCCTACCCCCTCCGGTAAGCGAGCTGCTGAGGCTCTCGTCAAGGTTTACAACTCTTGGATTCCTCGCGAGCGTATCCTGACCACCAACGTCTGGTCTTCCGAGCTTGCCAAGCTCGTTGCCAACTCCATGCTTGCCCAGCGTATCTCCTCCATCAACTCCATCTCTGCTGTCTGCGAGCAGACTGGTGCTGATGTCGATGAGGTCGCCAAGGCTGTTGGTGTTGACCCCCGTATCGGTAACAAGTTCTTGATGGCCGGTATCGGTTTCGGTGGCAGCTGCTTCAAGAAGGATGTTCTTAACCTCGTCTACCTCGCCGAGACCATGGGTCTTCCTGAGGTCGCCGAGTACTGGCGTCAGGTTGTCAAGATGAACGAGTACGCCCGTGACCGTTTCTCCAACCGTGTCATCAAGTGCCTCAACAACACCCTTGTTGGCAAGAAGGTCACTATTCTCGGCTTTGCCTTCAAGAAGAACACCTCCGACACTCGTGAGGCTCCCGCTCTTGAGATGATCAAGACCCTCCTTGAGGAACGTCCCCGCGAGATTGCCGTCTTCGACCCCTGCTGTAACCCTCTGGTTATCAAGGCTGAGATCAAGGAGCTCCTTGGTCCCCTTGCTGATGGCCACAACATCACCGTCCACGGCAACGCCTACGACGCCTGCGAGAAGAGTACCGCTATCATCATCGCCACTGAGTTCGACGAGTTCCGAAACCAACCTCCTCCCCCTCCTGCTCCTCAACCTGCTGTCCAGCCCAAGACCATTGGCCGCAAGCCCAACCCCAAGTCTGACCCCCGTCCCTTCCAGGAGGGTGGCAGCCCCAACGAGCTCCTCGCTCTCCACAAGCACCTCGTCCAGCGTCCCGATATCTCCTCCGAGGATCCTCTTGATCGCTTCAACGTTGAGCCTAACTGCGAGGACGACTGCCCTGACTGCATTCAGGAGCGTGAGAGCAAGGAGAGCGGCTTCGCTACTGGTATGGGAAGCTCAGAGGAGTACAAGCCCAAGGAGCGTGTTGACTGGGTCCGCATCTCCGAGAGCATGGCCAAGCCTCGCTGGGTGTTTGATGGCCGTGGTGTCATCGACTCTCGGGAGATGGTCAAGCTGGGCGTCCGCGTCGAGAGTGTCGGTCGCCAGCACCAATTCTAGATGTCTTGTCTGGATTTGAGGCTCATTTTGCAACGGCCGACCTTTTAGATTTCTTCTGTGTATGAATTCGTCGACTGTTGGCTAAGATTATACCGTTTTTAATAAGCATGAAATGACATATGGACGTGGTTGATGAGACACGCCGAGGAAGATACAGTATATGCAATGGTTAGGGTGGGGGTGCAATTTACATTCACGGCGTGAATTGGTGAAAGATGTTTACCGGATATAGATTTAGATTTGGAGCCGTTGAAAATGCAAGAGCAAATTTTCTGTTACAATATGTTCCTTGTTGGTGATATCATGTTTGTATATGTATGTCAAGACATTGATTGATAACTACCTATCTGATGGTGTTTCCGTTTAATCTGCGAAAGTAGCGAAAGCTTCTCTTTATCTATTCTTGTGTTAAGTTGTTTCATGACTAATCCTCCACCTTTCCTCGTGCCGCGTTGATCCTGAGACGACAAGTTCAATCACTCTGTTTCAGATGATGGACCAGCCGTCTCAGCTCTCAACGAATATTGTAACAAGCCATGACCGGAATACCTCCCCGATTGACTTGTTTCTCGAGCCTAACTGTCATATCCCCCTGCTAGAACGTTCTCGATTTTCTTGACCCTTGACCAAAATGGCTTGTCACAACGTCACATTGAACTCTTTCCACGCGACTTGACACAGGACACTACGCTCGTCCCAGGAACCTGTGGGAACCCGCGTTTCACCAACTCAGCTTAGGTCCTAAGTTAGGGGACTTTCAGTTACCGTGGCCATGGCTCACGGTCCCCCCAAGATGTTCTTGTACTCCGGTCTTCTTGCACATCCTTTGTCGTTCCTTCACTGCCTGTTGAACGGGTAGCACATTCGTCTCTTCTTATACACTCTTTTACCATAACTGTATCACTTTCCTTTCGTTTCTTATCCTATCCTTGTGCTTGCCACGAGGATATTTTCTTTCGCTTATATCACCGTTTATTATCGAGTTGCGGGAAACAACTCGACTCGACTCGTCTCGCCCTGTCTTGCGAGGCCTACAGTCCGGGCCACCATTGTTGACCTGCGTTCCTATCTTAGAGATCATCCTAAGCGCCCTTGAGGGTCATAGCCGTCGAGATGAGATTGTCGTGGGCCAGACAGGCCGCAATCTATGGCCTCTTGTCTGTCGTCGCCGCAGACGTACTACCAGTGGATGACATCCCCTTGATGTGTGTGACCATCTGCGGCCCAATCGTCGAGTTGACATCAAAGTGTGATATCCATGGACAACGTATGTCGAAGCGGCAAGTAGACTCGGAGTGGGTTCCTAAGCTGGCCGTGGAACCTCCTGCGTTGGACAAGAGGAGCTTTTCGATTATCAGAGCTGCGCCAACATCGTTTCCGCCCGAGTTCATGCCTGAAGAGAGCACCACTACATCCATATCGACCTCGACTACGGAGGAGACTACAAGTGCTGTTGATGAAACGTCGACGTTACTTTCGACCAAGAAGCGTACCACAATGGCTTCAATGCTTATGGAAACAACAACAGCGACTCAGACTACCGTGTCAGCTTCCAAAGAGAGATCGCAAACAACGAGTGGTTCTTGGGGAGGAAGTGCTTTGCAGACACACGCCCCACCTGAGGGTGACCCGGAGAGAGAATGTGTCTGTCTGAACAAGAGCTTCGATGTAGCCAAAGTGGCAGCCCTGTGTCAAGACTGCATCGTCGTGGATGGACACAAGCAAAACAGTGAGTCTTGGTCCCATTAAACAAAAGCTTTACAAAAACTAACTCGCTTAGACATGGACATCATCATGAAGGCCTGTGGTTTTGATAAACGCACTTATACTCCCGAAAAGGACAGCGAGGTAGACAATGTCAGAGTTGAGGCGACGCGGCCGACTGGTATGGCCACGATGGAGCATGCACCAGCCAGTGCTGGCTCTGGAGTAGAAGCTCTCAGCATGCCCTTGGTTGGTCTTTTCAGTTCTTTATTGGGCTTTGCCATGGCAATGTGAGCACTTTAAGCCCGCATTGCGACAGTTAGATAGTTAGCGAGTAGATTATAGCGTTCGGGAAAGCATTCCTTCCTTTCTTATCTATTACATATTCATATTTTGAATGATCGTCCCTCGTTGAGTGAATCTACCTATCCAAGCTGCAGATCATTTGTCAGACATAGGCGATCTCGTCTACTGCATGAAATATCCCATGCCTTGTGTCAAGGCTCGCTCGCACGTTTGGGGCCCCGAGTACCTGGGCCAGGGTTCGCATGAAAATACGTCGATCAATGCTATTATGCTATATGTCTATGGTCGCTTCATATAACATGCAGTCCAGTGCCCAGAATTATTAACAAGAAGTACGTTGTGTCTATATCTTGGATGTGTCTTTTCCGCCCACTCCATCACCGTGAACAAAACGCCTAGATCATCATGGCAGCCATTGTTGAAACAACAAGGCATCCCTTTCAGGATGTTAGCAAAGTCTCTATCACCAGAAGGCAAAGCAGTCTTACCAGTCCCCATGTTGACAGGCGAGACGCGCCACTATCGTCGTCTTTGCTGTCATCGCCGCTGTCTGTGCCGTTGTCATTGCCCGTGTCGTTGATGCGCGCAACCAGCTTATCCCCAACGCTGCTAAGACTTGACTCAAAATCCTTAAAACTGGTGGCGTTCCAGTCGGCACCTTCATCTCCTGGCACGGCATCATTACCAGGGAACGCAATGTACAAAACATCGTCGTCGTCGTGACCATTGTTTCCGTTGATGGATTTGCCGTAACAGGCTGTTGCTAGTGAGATGGCGGCTTCTCCAACCATGGCTTCTTCGCCGTCATCGCCATTCTCATCGCCCCAGATACCATAGAACTGTCAGAGTCAGCATCCAATCTCACCCATATCAAGGTCAGGTAAATGCTCACCATTTTCTCGCCGCATACGACTGCGATAATACTCAAAGGCTTGATGCCGTGCTTTTGTGCATCAAAGGTTGGCCAGTTCTTCTTGGTGCCTAGGTTTCCGAACACAACGTAAGGATGGATATTGGCATCAAGGTCTTTATGCTTGGTGCTGTATGTTTGTAGGCTGTCTTGGAAAGAGGTAACAGACTGAGTATCGCCTGAGGAGCCACAGCGTCCATCATCTGCTGAACTTCCCTGGATGCCATCGCAGTCGATGTCCATGTTGACGAGTTTTCCCTCGGTACCTTGAAGGTAAACGACATTGTAATCTTTTAGATGGTCACCACAGTAGACATAGGCTGTGGTTTTGGTTAGTCGCAATAGGCAATGTAGAGAGAGATTGGAGTACTCACAACCGTCATCGCCATCAGCGCTGTGGAAGCCCTTGGCGAGAGCATTTTTACAGGAACCCTGTTTGATGATGCTCTCCTTGAAGGCCTTGATGTTGTCAGGGACGTCGCGACAAGAAACCAAAGCAGCGACAGATGCGAATAGGAGAAATCGAAGGGAACCCATGTTGATCGACACAACCGAGAAATAGCGAGCGTGGGGAGAGAGGGTCAGGTCAGGAATAAAGTAGAATAGTTTATCTTTATGTTTAAGTTAAAATGACGGGAGCGTTGAATGTATGTATGTATTTTCCCAATTCAAGCTCACGCCATGATTCACTGCGCGTATTGGTTAGGTTGCCTCATGCAATTTAATTTACTCGCGACTCTGCTCTGTCAATGGGCCTGAAAGGGGAAAAGAAGGGCAAGCTGACGGTCAGGCTACCTCTTTAGAGGGTGATTCAGTGAATTATGGCAAGGTCCAGGGGTATCATTCCCTGCCAAGACGGGTTCGATCGGGTCTAGAACGGAGATTTTGACCAGCATCTTGGGCTTATTTATAGGTGAATATTTGTTCTCGATTTCAGGTACGGGTACGGTTGTATCGGTTATCTCAAAGGAGATGCATATTTGTGGCTCGATCATACAGATCTGGACAATTAATCCGCCAAGCTAAGAAACGGACAATGCTATTGTACGACTTACCCTACCCTAGGCTTCAATATCAACATCACCATTCATGGACAAAAGTTGACATTAGTATGATTCACTGAATAAACTTGTTCATTTATTTCCGGCAGAGTCTCCATCAATTATAATTATGCTTAAAATTTAGGCTATCGAATAAATCTTTGCGTTGGTCCGATCCGATAGCCAATTCGTCCGAGAGGACTATCTATAATGTGTGGCTAAGCAACAATCATCAGTTGCCAGTATGATCGATTGAGTAGATGCCATTATAGTCGAGTATGTAGAATCAATTTTCAATTATTAATCTCAAGCACTTTTCTCCTGGGACATCAAAATCTAGTCTATCTGCTTAACTGTTGAGAGCAATTGGCTTGCTTCGCCCGTCTCGGCCTCCGAACGGACGGACGGACCAAACAGCCAACGCTAGGAACTACACCAAGACACAAACTCAATGACATACATATCCACAATCCTTCAGCTTCAAATTGAGCTTGGTCCGTCATTTCGTCCGCACCTCGACCGGTGGTGAAAGATATATAACAATGTAGGAGCCGCACATAGAGATAGAAATATAGACCAATACACTTCATCATCATATCTAGACCCATCACAATGTCCGCTCGACTCCAACACGATGCCTCTTGGGAGGCCAGTCCCCTTGCATTCCTCTCTCGCCAATTCATTGAAGGCGTCCCCAAGATCCCCAAAAACGTCAGCCTAGCAGGTCAAACAGCTCTCATCACAGGCTCAAACGTTGGTCTAGGCTTCGAGTGTGCTCGTCAACTTCTTGCTCTCAATCTCTCACACTTGATTATCGCTGTGCGAAGCCAGGCCAGAGGCGATGCAGCAGCAAAGAAACTCCGCGATGAGTTTCCCAACGCCAGGATAGAAGTCTCACTGGTCGATATGGCTTCTTATAAGTCCATTCAGGACTTTGTCAAGCGGTGCGAGACATTGCCACGACTGGATATTGCCATCCTCAACGCTGGCCTGAGCAGACCCCAGTTTGAGCGATCAGAAGAGTCCAAGCATGAGATGACTTCTCAGATAAACTACCTCTCTACAGCTCTGCTGGCAATCCTCCTCGTTCCCGTCCTCAAGACAAAGCGCGGGACTTCTGGCCCTGCACACTTGAGCATCGTCGGTTCAGACATGTCATACTGGGCAAAATGGACCGGAAGTACTGATTCAATTTGGGACGTAATCGACGAACCTGCCGAGTTTTCCAGCAATGCCGCCTACCAAATATCCAAGCTTCTTCTCATCATGTTCGTCGACAAACTCTCCCAGCACGTCTCGCCCGACGAAGTTATCGTCAATTACCCCAACCCTGGTGCCTGCAAAGGAACAGAATTTGGAAGCGACGGCCACAGAAGCAAGATCGAGCAGATATGGATGGCTGTTGCGAAGCCGCTTGTTGGAAGGACAGTTGCTACTGGTGCGCGATCGTATGTTCACGCTGCTGCTGTCAAGGGCACCGAGAGTCACGGGAGTTTCGTTGGCGAGGGTAACATCAAGCCGTAAGTACACCGAGTCGAGCCATGATAAATAAATGCTAACTAGAACGGAAGGTTCCCAGTAATCATGTACCAGTCAGATGGAAGAGCCCTGCAGGAGACTGCCTGGAAGGACTTGATGAAGGAGTTGAGCTTTGCGAAGCCGATGGAGATTCTCAAGGCAAGCAACTGAGCAGCGCTGCATATGATTTCTTTAGACAAAGACGCGGCGGGAATCGCAATAGTATTTTTATATAGCAGGCAGAGCCTTAATTGACTTTATATCCCATATCTATCTTTGTGTTGGCTCAAACTCTCCGGCTGGAGGGATCAAAATCTTCTCATCAGAAAATCTGACCTCCTTGGGAACTTTCTTCACCACCAGAGGCCTCTGCTCCCCAATATGTTCGGAATCATTTAACAGGCGCCTGTCAAGTCTCCATCTTCCAATTGCTTGTCGAAATCTGTTGATTATCAAGTCGGTAAATCGAATGAGTGTCAGGAACAGAAACACAGCCCAGATCAACAGCATTATGCATACTGTAATGGAGGATGGTTCTTGTGTTGTATTATTTTTGCGTCTGGGAGTGGTGCTAGTATAGTTAGTAGATAAGACGAGAGTGTAAAGGAGACTAGCTGACGTACGGGCATTGGTCATGCATTGCTGGTATACAAGGTAATGGGTTTCGGTAAATTGAATTGAGTTCAAATTGAAGGATAAAGATAACGTTATCCTTAATGTAAAGTAATGGTAATGGCAACAGTGATATGGTTTAGGATCGGATGTGCTGTCCTTGTAGATACAAAGTTAAAACCAGATAACCCGATAACCAGTTGCCCTTCATGATTTCCTTCACGTGAACCGGGACACACATTTCCTCTCGATATATCAGGCGTCTCTTCTTAATCTAGAAGTTTCGTTGAATCTTTTGCCGTCCTTCTCAACAGATCATGAACCCTCAATGAATCCCACCACTCAGACTCTCGCATCAAAGCCCTCTCAAACCATATATACCCCGATTTCGCACTTAAACAGTGGTGCCATTGTAAGAAGCAAAGGATTTAGCAGGTTGGTCATTCTCATATTCCTTTTCGGTGTTCTTGTTATTCGCTGCCGAGCCGGCGTCTTTGATTGCGGTGAGGACTTCGTCGTAGATGCTCTTCTGCATGCGTTGTTTGAAGTAGATGGAGATAATGACAACAGCAAGAATAGCCACGACGGAAACGATGGCCAAAAGACAGGATAGGAGAACGGTGGTGCCGTCTTGAAGAGGACTATGCGCCCAGTGCGGTGTTCCGTACATTGTGGTAGGTGATGGGGAGACAGTGAAGAGATGTTGTTTGAATGATGTTTGATCAAAGGCAGGTGTCTGTCAATAGTATTTTGTGTGAGGTCGGCAAGAACATAGATGTTGTGCTGGAGAATTGAGATGTGTGAGTGGCTTTATAGACCTGATGGACAGTGGGCGATAACTTAATCCCTGGCTGGAATTGGACGTATCGGAGTCGACGCAGTAAACTTCACACATAATGTTAATGGGACGATTAATTCTTGAATGGTGGATAAAAGCCCGTAGGCTGGATGTTGAATTTCCTGGGAAGATTGTATTGATGAGTTGCACAACGCAATGAAGCCAGAAATAAGCCCCCTGAACTCTGCACAAAAGTATCACGATATGCACCCTAACGAGGATGTGTCCGAAATGGATGACGAAAGAATGGTCACATGAGATACCCTGAGGCAAAGATCGCCGTACCATTATATAGTATCTTCTACCAATATGAATCATGTTCCCTATCCTCCTCATCCTCGTCATCGCTACAAATAGCAAAAGCCTCCTCCACTGATCTTCTAAGACCCGAAGATGAAGCAACGACAGGCTCTCTAATAAGCTGTTGCATCTCCCGAGATGAAGATGCTGTCCCAATCCCATCTTCTTCATCTTTAAGTGGTAAAACGCGCTGGATGTCGGGTTCTGAATCCTTTATGCGGAACCAGATGAGGGCTAGACCGCACCAAATAGCCACACTCCCTACGACCATGCCGATGAAGATCCCCTGGTCGATAGAGTCTGAGAATCCACCTCTCCAGTGATGGACCTTGGGAGGAGGAGGTGTGAACCAAGGGATAGGAGTCGGCACAGGATATTGGCGTGACTCGTCGGCGGATATGCGGTTGAAGGTAGGATGGAAAGCACCTCCTGCAATCCCATAGAAGAAGGCTTCCATAGGATTCATGTCTTCGATCTTTATAGAATGTCGTACGTAGCTAAAAGAAGTAGATGTGGATTAAATATTGCAGTATCGGAGTTGCGATGTTGTAGAGTTATCTTGGAGTGTCAGTATGGATTTGTTTGACATTAATATTGGTCGACTTACTACGATATCGCTGCCTTTGTCACATTAGAAAATGGTTATATGGTAGAACTTCCGAAGCTCTAGAAAGGAAATTTGTGAATTATTCAATATGTCATTCTGACTCTGTGCGTGGGCTCTGTTGATGCAGAATGCAAAGTCTGTCAAAGTTTATCAACATCAACCAAGGTTGGCCGGGTCCCCTGGATTCTTCTAACTTTGCAGTATAAGCTCAACCGTTTCTTCATTCTTTCAACACATTCACTCTGGTAACCCTTCAAACATTGGCTAGAGGAAGAAAGCCACCATCTTTTGGCACAACTAATCGTCTATACACCCAGCCTTTCCGATTACTCACTTTCCCCTTTACCCCTCGACAGTCATCTTTTCCTTTCTCCCACTTCTCCTTCCGCCCATAGCTCAAGATGACGGATCACGACCAAACACCTTCACCACGGCGCCCCAGTCTCTTCAGTCTATATACTGTGCCCCGACTCGAAGCACAAAAGTCCGCTGCAGTCGATGAAGGCAAAGGCCGCCTTGAAACGATATTCGAACGTCACGAAGAAGAATCCTCACGTAGATCCTCCGCGCCCACGCCCGAGTCGATGTCTCCAGACGAGCAGATGCGCGATCTTACTCTGGACAATGACCGTTCAGAGGAAAAGATGGAGATTGATCAACAAGAGGCAGACAATAGCATGGAGGTTGACAACCCAGTCCCCTCGAATTCTGTCACAGACCAGCCTTGGCTATCTTCGATGCAGATCGATATCCACGAGAGAGATCTCGCTGATGAACAGAAGAGCGTGAGCCACGACGCCATGGACACGTCTCCAGATCAACATTGGCAACAATGATTCGATGCAAGATCCGAACCAGCATGAGAAGCTTTTTCGGCGTGCGGAAGTCAAGAAAGACAGAACAAAACAAAAGAGCTCCTCTATATTCGTCACGGCACATTTCTGGGAGAATTCCTTCCCGTTGAAGAACAAAGCAGCCGTTCTTTTGGGCAACTGATGGTAGAGAGTACGATGATATCTTGTTATTCCCTATGGTTAGAGGTTGCTAGATTACGTTACTATGTAAAATGTATAAATGCTAGCGTTTCTGGAGTCTAGTCCTTGGGCTATTATTGTTACCTATACTGAATTAATTGAATCGAGTTTGCTAGTCAATACCAGTTTTGCCATTGTTAACCACATCCAACGCTATATAGGAACGTCATTAATATCGTGATTTAATAAGTAAATAATGATACAATAAAGGGTAAGAACTCGACTTGATGTGCCTGCATCATTACTCTTACTCGACTCGACTCAACTCGACTCTGGGTTACATCCAAAAGAGCCGCCCCCAAATTGCTCCGCCAAAATCCACAATAATTACGGATACTCCATTTTAAAGTCGAGTTCCAAGTCAGTTTCTCTCCCAAAAAGACATCAACCTGACTCCGTTTGATCCTCAACTCAAGTTGCTGCCCAAATATTATGTAATCATCTTCAATATCGCATCAGTATCAACGATGCGATCTCTGTAGCCTTCGCATGCCAACTTAACAAAAGCCCTTGCCATTTGCGCAACCTCAACGCCATTACTCGATCTTCCCCCAACGAGTCTCCTCTTCTTGGGCGCGGCATCGGAGGAGGAAGTGAGGATGGCGCTGGGTCTTAAGATCCAAGCGCTAAACGTTTCAGGGCTGGCGTCTGCAATTTCGCATAGACCCTTTTCGGCCTCGGTCTTTGGCTTTCGCGGGTCCCCGAGCGAGAGCAGTGAAGAGGCTGATGATCTCGACTTGTTGCTGGCAAAGACAAAGTTGAACTTTTGACCTGCTGGAGTTTTGGGTGCGATGCGCTCGCTCATGACTTTGGCGGCGTATAGCGGTAGTTGAACGTTGACGTGGTGAAGTGAAGCTTTATCAATGTGCGAGGAGTGATCTGAACGAGCTCCAATGACCCTATTTCATGTCAGCCTCTCTCTCTTTTCTCTCTCTCATCCATCTAAAAGATTGAACTGAGGAAGACGTACCATAAACATGCTGAAGAACCCTCGATTCTCCGTAAAAGATCATCGGAATATCGTGAAAAGTCCTGAACCATAATAACATCCGCCTTTGGGTGACTTTCAATATCCATAGAGACAGCCTTTCGAGTAAGGATAACGACTTTTGTAATGCGAACGTCAACAAGACATTGCTTGACGACTTCGTTGCCGACCAATCCGGTCGCCCCTGTAACCACGACCTTCATTTCGAGACCTGAGAAACACTGAGAGATAGACAGTTAAGAAATGAAGCGCTTTCGAGTATATAAAGAAAGAAAAAAAAAAGAATAAATAGTGACAATGATTTATCCCGTAGGTAGCCTGAGCCTGGTCTGTCTCCCTCCAAGAGAATCCTGGTCTTGCGGGCCGCTTTCGCCTTGCTAACGGCTGAAAAAAAATTAAAAGGGCCGGAGTCAAAATATACAGACAGACATAAGTTGGTAATACACGGTAATTGAACATGGAAAAATACTGTGGCGAGAGTCAATCTCCAACTGTTTTTTCTGCATGTAAATTCGTCTTGACTTCGTCTCCTCGTCTTGGCCTACATGGTATAAGAAAGCCAAGCTTCTTTGTACTTGACCGCTTGGAGGGCCTCGACTTGACTGCCGGTAGCCCGATCTGATTGTATAGGTAACTAATCTACTCCATAATATATCCGAATCATGGCATGGATCTCTACGGGTCTTCTCATGGGGAAATTGTTTCTGGTAATGACTCGACTCGACTCGGCTTCAAATTGTTATCTGGATCGACAGCTCCGTCGAGATCATCCGGTTATGAACCGGGAATAATCTGCAGAATCTGTCACTGGCTTTTCTTTCCTAGTAGACCCAGTTTCAATTTAATGACACGACATGACATGACACTTTCCATTCCATTGGTTCAACCGTAGAGAGACCTTTATTGCCGAGGAGATGCTTCAACTGCAAGACAGAAGAAGAGACAGACAAAAGAAAGTCTACAGTATCCTCAGATCATCCGTCACTTGATGGACAAAACTCATAATAATCTCATCTTAAAGTGCCCTATCGCCAGAACTCGTTAGACCTCTTCTGTTTTTCCTAATGTTCTGTGCCGATCATCCGTCTTTGCCGATATGCTATGCTCAATACTGCAACCACACGTTTCATTGAGCAATGAAACGCGAATCGCGAATGCAGTGAGTGCTTGCGAAATGTCACTTTGTTGAGCCTAAATCCATGAAAAGAGGAAGAGAGATGCCTAGCGTGTGTTTACAGGAGCTGAAGCTGTCATTGTGCGCGCGCGTGATGGATGGACATTGTAAACAGACGAGTTGCTGCGTGTGACTGATGATAGTAGGGACTGGAAGGAAGAGAAAGTCATACCAGCAACTGCCGTACGGACATACATTTGAACCCTTGCTCACTCCAACCCGGGACTCCGCTACATCGCATGAACATTCGGATCCGAACCCGGAGCCGGGGATAGCATCATCGATAGCAATAAACTATAACAAGCTATGTCATCAGCCATGGTTCATCAACAACACAATAGATAACAGTCACAAGGCATGTAGCAGGCTCAAAGATAAATTTAACAAGTATTATTATTCCATGGATATCATAAGATTAATATGTGGTCGAATCATTTAAGCAGCTCGGCTGCCCTCGAGGTTGTCGGCAGCGCTCTTGCTTCGAGGGTCGCTCTCCTGGCCGTAGTGGCTGGCGTCACCTCCAAGAGCCTCGATCTCCTTCTTGCTGTTCTCCTTGCTAGCCTCGCTTGTGTCTAAGGGTTTCTGTTAGGTGATGATAGATATAATCTGGGGTAGAGGAAACATACTGGGGTTGGACAGGTTCGCCTTGTGGCCCTGGATCTTGTGGGAGATCTCCTCCTTTCCAGAGCGAAGCTCCTGCATGTCGTTTGACATGACGGATCGGTTACCAGCAGAGTCCATTATTGCGGTTCTTGGAGGGATAAAATGTAGGTAGTTTAGGTGTTGTAAGATATGTAGTGATAGTCTTTGAGTTGCTTTCAAAAATTGGTTCTGATCAACACTCCTCAACAAAAGACATTCCTTCTTTATACCCATGATGAAGCATCGCTATCAAGCCATGACGTTTGTCCCTCCCACCTTCCAGACGGGTTATGTCATGTTCCATGGAAACAAGGCCATTTCCATGTTCCTGAAGTCTGGGCAATCGTCAAGCGGGGATTTTAGTGGTGTCCAGCGCTTGCTTCTGTATGGTTGGATCTGCACCAGTATGGAGCTCGGAATGACATAGCTAGTCATGCATAATTCTGGGGTGTCGACAGTAATAACTGAAGCATTTCTCCGACTACAACACACCAAAGATGACTGATTATTTATGAAACCCCAGGTTTTGGTTCGGACTTCTATCATCTCGATCAAATCTCATCAGCCTTCTCATGTTACACCCTGCCTGCTTTGTAAAGCCTCAAAGTCTACCTGAAACGTCATTCCAAGATGCCATCGTCTTTCGTGTCACTTTGTGCAACATTCTTTTCGTCATAATCTGCACATTACTTTTTTCTGTGGCAAGGTACTACTTATCTTAGTCTGTAACACAAGAACCAAGCAGGTCAAGTTAGCGATGACGATTGTTGGTTAATAGTATGAATGACCTTAAGATAGCACTGAGAACCGAGCTTCATTTTTTCTTAAATATGGTAAGTAAGCCTAAAATATACCCTTTTCACTCGCAATAAATTATCCAGCTAAATACGTAGATAGGTATAGAAAAACAATCCAAGAACAAATACGCTCATGATTGAATGTCGCAACGTAGAGCCCTCTATGATCGTTGCAGCCCGACCAACACCTTGAAATGAACAAACTTTATACACCAATATTTTGAAACCATGCATTAGTTCCCCAATCCCGATTTGCATCCGTCTTTAAACAAATCATTGCCTTCGTCTCATTTCGTTATGTTCAAGCCCTGCGGCTGCTGGCTCGCGTTGTGGTCGGTACCAGCGTCCATCTCCGAACGAACCACTGCAGTTCCATCCATCTCCTGAACAGGAACCATGTGTGGTTGTTGATACTGCTGCTGGTACGGTTGCTGGTATGGCTGTTGGTATTGTTGCTGGTAAGGAGGCACACCAGGGCTGTGTCCGTTGTCTGAGAATTGGCCGTAAGACTGAGGTCTCTCATTCTGAGAGAACTGAGGCGAGTACTTTTGGAACTGGTCAGGCGAGGACATGCCGCTTTGACGAGGATCCACAAGGCCGGGTGATCCGCTGTATGTTTCTAAAATCGGTGAGTACTTGAACAAGCAATGCGTTTTTGGGACTTTCTTACGTTGGTAACCACTCATGGGAGACTGAGCAGGGAATGTGCCTTGATGAATAGGGCCACTCATGGGTGATTGAGGGTACTCGCTCATTGTTGGGCCAGGAGAAGAAACGCCGGGGGCTGTTTGAGGAGCCTGCTCATACTTCTTCTTCTGTCGGGGCTTCCACCAGAACAACCAAGCCAAGAGTCCCAACACCAACAATCCTCCCACCGCAGCGCCCACGGCAATACCAGCGGTAGCTCCTGTGCTCAACCCGCTATCGTCGTTTGAATCAGCTGCAGAAGAACTAGATGCCGTCGCGGATGTAGAAGAGGCGGTTGAACTTGAAGCAGCTCTGGGCTGAAGAAAGTCCAGTCGGTTTTTCTCGATCGACGACAGCTTGGCGGGCACCAGCCTGTCCCTTGGACAACCCGACCCACAAGCATTTTGGCTGCAGCATCCGAAGAAAGGCGGACTGGTGCTGGCACATGTGTAGAAGTTGTCAGTGCCTTGAGAGTTGTCGCAGTCTTGTCCAGGAAGCGAATCGTAATTATCAGGCTCGAAAGTTGTGGCGCGCAAATCGCCATCCGGACAAGTGCCGTTGTTCTTGCCGCAAGGGTCGTTGAGACAACAGCCTACGAACTGAGTATCGTCATCTTCGCAGATGTAGAATTTTCCTCCGTCGGTACAAGCCAAACCCCAATGGCTGCGAGCTTCAGACATTTCGAGATAGTGTTGATGAATTAAGGATTCGATGAAACAAGGAAGCTTCCTAGCAGAATCGAGTCTATATGCAATGCAATGCAGGAAAGAAAAGAGGAAGAGGAAGAAGATGAAGATAAAGATGAAGATGAAGTGAGAAAATTAAAACAAAACTCAACAGTCTTGAGAGAGTCGATAAGCACGGGGCATTCTCTTTTTTTCTTTGATCGAGTGGACATGGACAGCCTTAAGCAGAGTCCCGCATAACAACCCAATACATACACAGCAGTTAGTCGAACATGGATGGCATTGGACGGAATGCGGATCAACTCGACTGTCCTGCGCCTTCTTGGACCCCCAGCTGGGGGATATTACCTCAAAACCACCGTCGCAGCCGCAGCTTTAGTGTTGAGGCTTTGTCCTACCCCTGCGTGCTTACACCCAACTAAACTGTTTCCGTGATAATCGAATCCTTCTCGTGTCCATTCTTTGCTGACAGGTAACGACCAAATTAAATTAGTTCGCATGGGGCCTGGTCGTTGCGGTCTGAAAAGAAAAGAACAGAGAAAAGGAAATGCCCCTTTGTATTGTGCCTTGAAATTGAAAAGAAAGAGGTTCGTTTCAGCCAACAAAACGCCTTCAGGAACTCGGTTCGCGGTGTTGGCTCCACTCAGACCGGGGAGATAAAAGTCATACAAGTCAAGTCAAGTCAAGTCAAGTCAGTCTCTGGCCCCCAAAAGGTCGACTCTCGCCTGTAAGCTCAAAGAAAAAATAACGTGGATAGAGTGCCAAGGTCCTCCCAAAAAAGTCAATTGTGGAGGCTCAAGTAAAATTGGTGATGTGGCAGAGGCTGACACTTCTTTCTGGTCATGGTATATTTGGGCGGTGATCGTGTGCGGCCCATCTGCTTAACCTCTTGGCGTAAGCTTTATTTACATGTTTATCCCGAGCCTTATATGTGGGACAGGGATCTTCTGTGTCGAAGCCCCGTCTAGTCTGTCAGCTGCTCTTGGTCATCAATCCTACACCACGTATCCATCCATAGCACAGCCCTACGATGATCCGATGTTCTAATTTGGCCGAAATCTTGGCAATCTATTTCTGCGCCATGTTTCAAATCTCAAATCGACAAGCCTCTTCTTGAATAGAGCAACCAACATGAATGTCTTTGACTGTCAACTCTTGCGGCTGTTTGTTCTGCTAACTATAACAGACCGCAACGTTTTTGAATGGAGCCGCTAGCTCATTTGTGACCAGCATATCCGTACCACATTCGACTAACTTGGAAGGATTGCTGACAGCAGAAGCTCGAGACCGAGATTACGCATGGATCAGTCCCACAGCTCTTTGTGGGGGCTAGAAAAGGGCAGACCACAGAGCAACATGGTTGCGCTCGACAACTTCAACGGTGCTGCGGATTGAGATGCTGTGTGAGACCCACGGCATGAATATTGAGGTCTGACAGCGAACTCCAGCTCAAGTTGAAGGGCACCTCCCTCTGCTCAGCATTGCGCTCTGCAATCATGACTTTTTGGGGTAGAGCTGCCTCGTTTTGCTTGTCATGAGCATAACCACTTCTCCTTCTCCACAGTTTGCTTCCTTGACAGAGAATACGGTGGGGAAATGGTGATGGAGACACATTGAGGCCCTGATATTCGTTCTTCGCTAATCTGTATCGCGATTCTTCAAAGCTTTCTGGGTTGATAGCCACGCCGATCCCCCTGATTGCGTTTTGCTTTCGAACAAAGAGAGGGTTCCTGGTGCACAAGCCAATACTGTAAAGGCAAGGTCAAGTATCGGTTGGTCAAGCAGCTTCAACCACCGAATTGTGTCAAAAATATCTGTGGCAGCTGCTCACCTCTAACTCTTTGTCCCAGTTGCGCCACGAATGACCAAGCGGCACGGGACAGGTTGGGATTGATCTCGCCAGACATCAGAATTTTGACTCGACCTTGGCTGAGAACAAACCCAGAGCAAGATGTCTGGGTAACATGCACACTTGGGTGGAAGAGATTGAGTGCAAGGTGGTGATGTAGATAGCTAGCCAACGCTTCGGTAAAAGGCCATGTCTCGGAAGTGTCTTTTTCTCGCCAAGCCCATCCATCATCCCCATTACTTCCAGCAAGTCTGCGACGTTCTCGGGCATCTCCTTTCCAGACGGGCGAAACGGGGGCCTGCTTCTTTTCACCAGCTCGCACGAAGCGCCGAAGATCTTGAGCGGCGATTGTAATGTCGATTGAACGAAGCCCTGGGGTATCAGTTTTGTCATCTTGAGATTGACCCCCGATGCGAGTTGTTGGACTGTCGTTGGCCGGGAGAGGCGCGTTGAACGCAAGTGTCACAGTCAGATCAGCGCCCTGACTATCGAGGCCATTGCTCGCGACCCAACTTTCCCAAACGCCAAGAATCGTCTTTGTTCCCAACGTGATTCGACTAACGCGACAATCGAAAGAGGCAGCTAGCCAGTCGGCCACGACAGCCTTTAGTTGTTGAGGCATACGCATCAACAACAGCGGTAGATGAAGGAATTTGGTCTGATCGTCCTCTGTGCCTTTTCCTGTGGAGTCGGACAACCCAGGCAAAAGGATCGCAGCATAGGCAGCATTTTCGTGCTCTACGCTGATCCACAGCCCTTGCTTCTGATCGTCTGGAAGGTCGCTCTGGTCGCCGTGTGGGATTCCAAGATCTTCTTCAAAGACTTCCTCGCCTAAAAGAGAGCTCGCACGAAACCACTCAATCCGTACCCCTTTTAAAGATCCGACCTGTCCTACAGCTGTGTCTATAGCTTCCAATCTGAGCTGAATGCCACGAACCACATCACCAACAAGGGTGTCGCGGAGACGGCTGGCGATAATCTGAAGCCGTTGCTTGGTGAGTCTTGTTTTTCCAACATGTAAAGGCGACACACGATGGGTTGAGAACGTCGTGTTGAAAAAGGGAGGCACTGAATCCTCGTTCGTGTTGTCAGACGTGGTATTGAGTGATTGTGCTGGTGGTTGTTGAGCTTCGGCAGCACCAGGGCCCTGCGCACTTAGGCGAGCCATTCTAGATGTATATTATTCTGATGGCAACCGTCCGACCTGAAATACGCAAGTAGAGTGTTTTATGTTGGCGTCGCGTATTAGAAAGGTCCTCGCACGATCGTGATTGATTGCTCATGGAGGTAGCGCGTCTCTATTAACGCGTCTGCACGTGACGAGGTAGACCCAATATCCAATAAGCAACCATAATATCTGGAAGATGCCTTCGTGGGTAAATAAAGCATAATCGGAAGATCTGGCAGAAGTGGTCGATGTTACAAAGTAGATACGATCTGGTAGTCTTTGGCAGGCACAGTCACAAGGTGATTTTCTGGACTCATGGATGATGACTAAGCTTCTCAGGGCGACGAAGAATCTGGAGATTGCATCTAGGACCTCTCAGGCGTGTAAGAAGAAGCCCGTGAAATTCAATATTTTCTCCTCAACCTCATATTAATCCTCACTATGGATACTGTATCATGTCTCCGAGAGTCAATCTACCATTCACTTACGTCAATGGACCACACATGACAGACAAGTCATCACGTCTTTGTTCGCTTGCCATTCAGCTTGTCGGGATTCTAGCTACGAGCTACCTGCCTTCTCCAGTACCTGAATAATCCCAAGTGGCGATTGCTATTGTAGATATCACTACTGCTTCGTGAAAGGCGTGTGGCCCAATGCCGGAAGCAGAAAGGTCATAGACCAAGGCTTGAATCCTTTCACTCACAATCGGGCGATGGCACTAATCGAAGGTCCTCCCTTCATACATTATCATGCATTCTCATCCTGGAACAAAGAACATTCGAGACGAGTCCGACGTTTTCCACTTCAATGGTTGACCACCGACAGTATGTCAAGGAGACAAAGAACTGAAAGCTGATGCACAGAACCTTGTTAGGTGATTTGACCATGAAAGGAGATCCGAACTGAGACTCGAAACTATTATTGGCATCGGGTAGACTATCAGATTGGAGCTCCAAGTCTTTGTCTGCCTCTTAGCCCACAGTTATTAAAGGCAAGGTAACAATGAACACTCCGAATATATATCATGAACATCGGCCTTCGCTTTCATATAATCTTAGAAATTCTAGCATACTTTCGTTTCTTCAATCTTGCTCTATTTGTCACTTGGAGACTCGTATACTCTATTCACTGACGCTCGTATTCCGGTTCCTGGTACAACGTATCCCACACAGAATACGATGGCCCTACATAACAATTCCCACACGCTAAGGCTTGGTAAATGGCAAAATTACTTCTTTATGTCACATGGAGGAATAGCGACACTCAAGGAAGCCAGCGAAAAGGACCAACAGCTCGCAGACGAAAATGGCGGTGTTGATCCTATGCCAAGCAACCGCCGTATATGTGCTTTTTATGGTATAGGACGAGATGCCCCTTGGCCACCCTTCGACCCCGGCAGGCCTCGAAAAGATTTCGAATATGAGATAACACGCCATAGTAAAATCGTCGGGCAACGGTGGATCAAACTGAACCAACTGGTACTGGGAAGTGAGAAAGTGATCCAGGACACCATCGTCAGACTTGCACAAGGAGATATCAAAGACAAGGATGGGAAGACCCTCAGCGTCGAAGACTACCTGAGGCTCAGTTGGGAAGCAACCAGAGATACATACAACAAAGACCAGGCGACAGATCCTGGCAACTTGACAACCGGATTCAGGCTCGACCCTAAAGGCAGCATTACAGCAAACCGTTCCACCAATCTCGACATATTTGCGTTGGTCTTTCTCACAACCCAGACAATGAGAGAATCCATCAAAGAACGTGGAATAGTGAGAAATCTTGATCGTTATTACCCGCTTTATCGAAATGGAGCGAACTATATGGATGACAGAAAAACCTTGGGAGAGGATCTGGTGGATGAAGAAAAGTTTCAGAATCTTCGCAAACCAGGCCCAATCAAGGAAGGCAAGACTCAGTTCAACATCAACATTGAAGGATTTCTCGAAAAGCACAGAGCCAGCTTTCTGGTTCCACATATAAACTTGCTGGACCTGACCAACACGGTTAACCTACTTCTGTTTATCCACCATCGAGCTCGATTTCTCCCCCGAGAGTTTTCCTATGTAGATCGTGATGGCATGTATATGGGAGAGCGTACGCGGATGTTATTCGGCGCCCACGATCCGACATGCATAGTCGTCTTCAAAGACTTCAAAGACAAAGACGAATCTGGATTTCCGGTGAAGCCTCTGTTTCATTATGTGCACAAGGAATGGGATACAAAACGCCTTGGGGACCACGGGATCCATAGAAGGAGGAATCTGGGATTTACCGGCTCGGCAGCATGGCTTACGTTGCAATCACAAGCTATCACATACACGTTTCTGGGCAATTTCTGCCAACAAATGCTTGATCTGGCAAAGGAGAAGCCGGTCTACGACCCCCTCCAGAGTCTTACTCATCGGCAAATGATGGTTATCGAAAATGAAGCAGCACAAAAGATCGAAGAGGTTAGAGGAGACAAGCATGGCGAAAATTTGGATGAAATACAAGCTTTGCGACAATACGAACCGACCAAGGAGGGCCTCGATTACGACAGGTACCACAAATTGCTTGCCGAACAAAGAGATGAGGCAGAGCAGCGTATCTGGTTTCTATTCAACGACCCGGACTACTTCGCCAGGAAGATTATTGAAGAAAAAGAGCACCACTGGGACAATCTGCGTGTTGGATATGATGAAGCCAATCCAGGCTCTTATATCCGTCGCTACTATGACGATATAAAGAAGCGCCACGACATGTATCTCGACTGTATGAGAAATGTTGTTCGAAAGGCTCTCTTTGATTTCTTCATCTGGCATGCGATATTAGATGCTCTCGCTGCGATTAAAGCCGTCAAGGAGAGGTACGATCGCTTTGAAAGGAATCAGATCAAATACGTCAGGGGCGGCAAAGCATTTCGTGTTCTGAACGATGAATCCTGGCAATGTAAAGACGCAGACAGACTTATGACAAACTACAAAAGCGTTCAGCGATTGGTTCGAATTGCTGCCTCTTATATTATTTTTGAATTCCGCAAAAAAGCAATTCATGCAGCCTCACCACACATGCGCGATGTTTATTGCATCCCCGACGCGAATAAGAAACCAGCCGACCTATTAGCCCCTGGGTACTACAATGCACCAGACATTGAGCTCAACTTTCGGCATCAGGCATCACCTGACGAACGGCGAGAGGTACCTCGCATGGTGCTTGAGCTTATTGAGAACTTCATTTCGAAGCCAACATCGGCCATGTTTGTCGGTGTGCGGAACGTAACAGCCCGAATACAGAGACATTTCGACGAGTGTCAAGATGATGAACAGACAAGATCAAAGTTCTCTGACCTGATTCGAGACAATGTCAAAGGGTTGCATATACTCTCGGAACTTGTAGATTACATGGATCAACATATGTCTGTTGGTAGTTTTGAGCAACACATGTTCGAGACACCCAACGAAGACGTAACTGGTGGCAAATCTTGGGAGATGCTTAAACATTTCGGTTCCTATGACATTTTGTCCCTAGACGGCTGTACATTTGGCGAGGAACATGTGCCGCCAAAGCGACAGGAACGCATCTTCAAATTTCTCGACGAGATACAGGGCCTCAGAACTGGTGGTGAGAGTTCTTATGGCGCTGCAAGAGGCGATATCAGGCGCTTTGGCTCATCACTACTGAAAGGCCTCATCTACCCTTTCGGGAGAAAAGACAGCAACCTTAAGTATATGTACAATCACGAGTCTTCGTTCAAGGTCAAACCAGAGACTCTAGACCGTCTGTCGCAACGTATGGGAATTGACGAAGATCAGTGGCCTTTTGACAAGGATGAGAAGCCATGGAATGCCCTGGAAGATGAATCTCAAGACGTACAAAAGCACTACCAGGGTATCTGGAAAGAACTTAAGGAAGAGATGAAGCAGCTGACCAAAAGGAACGAGAAAAATCTGAAGAAGCCATACGCCAAGAATGGCAAAAAAGGATCGAATATGTTCGACTTTGTGACTAACGAGGTCGAACTGGCTCAAGCTATGATGGAAACCTCGAAACGTCAGATGGAGAACGGCGTTAAAAAGAGGAGGGCTAAAAAGAAGACAATTGAAAGGAGGCGCCAGGAGCAAGACCAGGCCAGGCGTCGAGATCTGGAGGCCCAAGATGCAGAGATGCGAGATGCCCCGAGTCAAGACACCACCCCAGCTACATTCTTCTCGAGTGAGCACAAAGACGAAACTGCTGAGGAGCCGACCCAGGAGATGATGTCGACCTAGTGGTTAAAGCAGAAACTGACCCTGAGCCTCCGGTGGCTCAAACGCGCCCCAAGATCCCACTCAACAATAACTGCTGGCAAGCATGGGACGCAATCTTTCCAGCCAATGTCGTCGATGCACCGAAGATCACATTCGCCCAGCTTGATAATGCTCTTAAGAAGATCGGCTTCGAGTTGAAGTCGGCTAGGGGGTCACACTATAACTATGGCTATGTAGATGGAGCTGAACCTTTCGAAGAGGTTACTGGACTCCAGTTGGTTAGACCGCACGGGAATGGAGGAGAGCACACAAAAGTTCCAGCTAGTGTAGTGGCCAAATGGAGGTATTATATAGAAGCACGACAATTGACACTCGAGAAGTTGGAAGAAAGGTACAGTAGACGTTGAAGAATGATGAGTTGGATATTATGGTATCGGTTTTGGCGTTATGAGATGGAAGGCGTCTGAGAAAGTGTGGCTTATTAGACATGTTTTGTAATTTGAGACTACAGATACGTCAGCAACTATTGATTGTTTGAGTTTATATATTCTGTTTCTTCGGTGTGAGCATCGGACATGACCGTTTTATAAAAGACCTCGTAAAGGAGTTTCCCA
Source organism: Fusarium coffeatum (assembly GCF_003316985.1). NCBI lineage: Eukaryota > Fungi > Ascomycota > Sordariomycetes > Hypocreales > Nectriaceae > Fusarium > Fusarium coffeatum. Next base: position 10,537 of record NW_022157940.1, on the reverse strand, counting down.
GGCATAGTTTTGGTTATGTACCTGGCCTTTGGACTTATAGTCAGGCCAATAACAGCTTCAATCATATTCTGTAAGATCTTGATAATATGTGTTACACATTTGTCAGGAAAGGTCTGTCTTTTATTCTCACCAATCGGCTCATGGATGAGGCTTATAAATGATGGGATCGGGAACTGCATTGCTCGTGGTTACACGGCAGTAACGTCATGCACGATTAAGGCACAGTACAGTAACAATTTCCAGAAACGAGTTGACGACATCACATCAGGTTGCACCTCCAATTAGTATTTACCCCATGAAAAAAAGAACGAATATCATGGCTTCCATCTCCATTTATCCCCTCTTACCCCTCATGACCTTTTTCTCCAGAGGTTCAACCTTTACTAGAAAATCTCTAAAAAAAATATTAGCCGTGCCAATAGCATTGGAGAATTGGGTAACAAAAGTGACATTTCTTAATGACTCGGGGTAACTAGGCCGAGCCTAAACTTGCTCTATCCCCCACGGGCAAAGAGACAGGGGAGGAAAAAAAAAATGAAAGCGCTGATATCATTCTCATGCGAATGGCAACAGCACTTGAAGAAAATGCGGGCTTCTTAGCTCCTGAACGGGGCGAATGATCTCATTCAGGACATGGGATTTTGGGTGAACGTGGGGCATTGAGTTGCCCCGCGTGTTGCTACTTGTTGCTCGTGTTTGGTATGGACACTGGACTCGACTTGGTGTTGTACTATGGTAGAAGCTTCTCGATAGATGGCTTCAGTCTTCGGAGCTGCCTCTTCTGGTATCATGAGTACCTGGTTACTAGTAGTTAGTTCAGTTACCACAGTACTGTACTGTACAAGTACGAGCACAACGTAGCACAGGTCCATTGTAAATGAGCTGTCGTGGTGGGGGGCACTCCGTCACCACCAGGGTTCTCAATGTGCAACACAGCATAACACAGTGAGAAGCTATTGTGGATATGATAACAGCCAAATGGGTCCTTCCTCAGCTGGTGTCATAGGTGATGGTGATGGATTGTTACGTTTCCCAGACACGCAATTCTCCTTATAAACCCCTCGTTCCTTCCTCTCCTCTTCTCTCTCTCTATTATCAACACCAAACATCAAACCACTCCCATTACATACAACAAAAAAGAACAACCGCAATCATGTCTTTCGGTCGAACTGTCACTCTCAACTCCGGATTCAAGATCCCCCAAATCGGATACGGTACTTGGCAAGCCGCCCCTGGTGAAGTCGGCAACGGCGTCTACGAGGCCCTCAAGGCCGGCTACCGTCACCTCGATCTTGCCAAGATCTACCAGAACCAGCGCGAGGTTGGTGACGGTATCAAGAAGGCCCTCAACGATGTTCCCGGCCTGAAGCGTGAGGACATCTTCATCACCGGAAAGCTCTGGAACAACAAGCACCGCCCTGAGGAGGTTGCCGGGGCTCTCGATGACTCTCTTGAGGAGCTTGGTCTTGAATACCTCGACGTAAGTTCAAGGTGTAACATAATGCGTCATGACACACGACTAACCATCAACAGCTTTGGTTGATCCACTGGCCTGTCGCTTTCAAGAATGGTAGCGAGCTCTTCCCCTTGAAGGAGGGTGACGACAGCAAGACTGCTCTTGACCAGGGCGTCACCCTTTCTCAGACCTGGGAGGCCGTCACCAAGCTGCCCAAGGAGAAGGTCCGCTCCATTGGTGTCTCCAACTTCAACAAGGAGATGGTAAGCTTTGTACTTCCAATTCTTCTGCGAGCGCATTGTTGACCATTCACCAGCTTGAGCAAATCATCAAAGATACCGGCGTCACCCCCGCCATGAACCAGATCGAGCGTCACCCCCGTCTCCCTCAGCCCGAGCTTGTCAAGTACATGCAGGAGAAGGGCATCATCCTGACTGCCTACTCCGCCTTCGGCAACAACAGCTGGGGCGAGCCTCTCCTCATCAACACCCCCGAGGTCAAGGCTGTCGCTGAGCGCCTCAGCAAGTCCAAGGGTAAGGAGGTCACCCCCGCCCAGGTTATCCTCGCCTGGTCTACTCTCGACAACCACGTTGTTATCCCCAAGTCTGTTACTCCCGCTCGCATTCGCTCCAACTTCGAGGAGGTCGAGCTCGACGAGGAGGCTATCAAGGAGCTCAGCAAGTTCGGCGAGAAGCCTCAGCGATTCAACATTCCCAAGACCTGTAAGTCCAAATCCACTGCCTGGCTCGGGCCCCAAGACCTATACTAATCCCCTCCTAGACAAGCCTGATTGGGATATTGATGTCTTCGGTGACGAGAAGGAGAAGAGCGCTTCCCACAAGGTCGTTCTTAAGCTGTAAAAAGTTTATTTATGATACCATATTATGAGGCATGATGATATAGAATAGACAGGCAGGACACATCAAGTCCGCGTGCACCAATAAAAGTTAATGGACCACCAAGTTAATTGCAGTGCCTGGCAACAACTGCCGGAGTGATATGTGCCTCATGTTTCATTTTAACACTTGGCATCAATCGCCAGACGGGGTGTTTAAGAATTGATGGCTTCGCCCTGGTCAAGGATGAAGCTTGTGTTTTTGGTCTCAAGGCTAAGGCTCGCTAATGTTTACATACAAATACATTTGAGGACGGCGGACGGATATATTTATTTCAAAGTTTTTAAACCAGCAATTTGGAATGATAGTATGCTTTCCCCAAACTTTCCTACAATCAACGAACTACCATGAAATCTCCGCTCCCATGCAAAAGTGCTTCCAAAGTTATCTCTCACGCATTGAAGACGTGGGCCTGACAAATCCAATTCGTATATACAACCCGCACCAAAACAAACCAGTGTCTAAATCGTACAGTATTCCCTAATACGTCTCTGTCATTCAGCGTTCTAGATATTTCTACCTATGCTTTGCCAACTCTATGCGCCGACGCTGAAGCCAAATGACCCATCGAAGACATCGAGCTTCTTAACATCGGTGCCTCCGCGGAGAGCTAGTAGGACGTCCATCGCGGGAACTTTGTTGGCAGGGTAAAATAAGAGAAGGTTGTCCATGTCTTCGTCTGTAAGGCCACACATCTCGTCCCACTTGTAGGTATCGCTAACTTTAGACATCCTGCTATCGTATTAGCATGATTCACGCGCAAAAATGATAGAAGGAAACCGACCAGAGCATGCGCTTAGGCCCATCTTCAGGCTTGGGAGCCATCTTTCTTAATCTGAGCCGTAGCTCACCAATCGTCTCGATGGCGTTACCAGCATTTTTCGGCAGTTGCTTGGCAATGAATTGCCGAATAGCAGCCGCCAACCTTGGTCCCTTGCCGTTGGTGCTAACCATAATCTGTAGAGGGCCATCGCGATGGATGCTGCCAAAGTAGAAATCGCATTCGGGAGGCACGTCGGCAATGTTAGCAGGGACCTTTCGCTCCTTGCAAAGCTTCCAGATAACAGTCGAGGCGGCGGGGTCATCGATGGCGACTAGGACCATACTGGCTCCATCTAAATCTTCGGGCTCGAATACTCGGTCGACGTGGGCGACCTGACCTTCGCTAACTCGAAAGGCGACTTCGGGATTGAGACCAGACTTGGGGCACACGACAGTAACATTGGCGTCGGCGTTGAGACAGTTGAGGATCCGACCAGCGGCGACCTTGAAAACATTGTCAGAAATGATGAACAATTGATTGCGCCGTGCAACATTTGGTTGACGAGCGCTTCACAAACCAAGAACTCCGAGTCTCGGCATGTAATGATTCAGACGTACCTCACCACCGCCGACAACAAGCACCTTCTTGTGCTTGATTTGCCATGCTAGGATTAAACTGCCTCCAGGCTGTACAGGAGGGAATGTCTTTGCCATTGCTGCTGGAGCGGGAGTGGTAGTAGCAGAGGCAGAGGCAGAAGCAGTAGAGTCAGAAGACGGAGTGGAAGAGGCGGGAGGAGATGCCGGAGATTCCAGCGCCGGCTGGGCTGATGTCGGCTTCTGAATGGGGGTCATTTTTCCCCATCGACTAAGGTAAGGTAAGGTAAAGTAAAGGTGACAAAGGTAGATTCTTATCAGAGCTGCAAGGATGCGATAAGGCCGCTAACGGGGAACGGGAGGAAGCGAATTAGAGCTAACTTTTTGGGGGTTGGTATGACGCATGCTATGACGGTACTTCGTTCACCGCCTTTGCAACATGAAGAGTAAGGTACCTCTTTATCTAACATGAGCACCAAGCCACTGGTTAGCCAGCCCAGTCCATGTTGTCTCCCCTCAATCCACCAATCTCACTATCTACATACTTGCTACGGCGGTGCAGCTCGTGGCTGAGCTCGACCAACTACGGTCGCACTCTTTCTCTCTTTTGATAAAGGCCTCGCCTTCAGAAATACTCCAGCATGTCGGGCCGCAAACTGGGCGGCGGCCGTGTTCTAGGGAGCGGCAAGGGCCTTGCACCCCCGACACCTCCGGCTGCGAATGCGCCTCGAGTTGCGAGCCCATTAGCAGCTTCAGAAAGCAGCATCTCGATAGCTTCTTCGTCAATATCACCACCCATAAGTGGAATATCGCCAGATCTTCCAGGCCAGGACATCGGTAATAGCATCAGCGTTGGCGCTCAAGGGAAAGGTGGACCTGCAGATGGCGCCCTCGTCTGTCCAATATGTAATGAAGAAATGGTGGGAGAATTGAAAGCTGGCCGGCCAAGTTGTGTGCTGACTAGCATTCCATTAGATGACTCTTCTACAACTAAATCGACACATTGACGATACCCATCAAGAATTACCAGAGGAGGAACAGGATGAAGTGAAGACCTGGTTCGACAAGCAGGTGCTGAAGGCCAAACGATTCCAGCCCCTGTCCCTCATCAACCAGAAGCTACGAGGTCTCGATGTGTTCGAGTCGAACGAATCTGTTCCCGTCGCTCCCCCACCCTCCACTGCTGCTGGAAAGACCCCCCTCGAAGGTCCTATAGATCCCGACGAACTCATCACGCGACAGCACTGGCAGCGCTCGACAAGCTACGATTTGTGTACCGACCCGACTTGCGGAAAGAGCCTAGGGCCATTAAACGGGAGCATCAACTGTCGACACTGTGGATTACTGTTCTGCGAGGAGCACACCATGTACCAGATGAAGTTGAGTCGGAGCGCGAAACATGAACCAGTTCGCGGTTATTGGGCACGAGTATGCGAGACATGCTTTAAATCAAGAGAAGGATACAACGACCACCAGGGAGTCTTGACGGATCACACCAATGCATTCGTTGAAATAAGAAGAAAGAAGGTCGAACGGCAGAACTTGGAGATTTCACGGCTCGAAAAACGATTAACAAAACTCACGAAACTATTAGCGAACCCCCCTGAAAAGCTCACGCAATCTAACGGATCCTTGCTTGGTCCGGTAACTTCATTAGCAGGACAGAAGAACCCTCGCAAGCTCATCGAACAATCGGTCGTTACCTGGGAAGAAGATGCAACAGTCGCAAAATGCCCCTTTTGTCAGCAGGAGTTTGGATCGTGGACGTTCAGGAGACACCACTGTCGTATATGTGGTCGTGTTGTCTGTGGCGACCCTCAGACAGGTTGCTCTTCAGAAGTTGGATTAAATGTATCAAGTGACACGAATGGAGCGACGAGATCACCTTCAGGAACTGAGAAACCATCTTCAACAGTCAACGGCGGGCAAGTTGGTATAGACATTCGAATGTGTCGCGATTGCAAACACACCATATTCTCTGCACGCGACTTCGCAGCCTCACTACAACACAAACCCGCGGATCAGCGAGCATACGAGACTTTACGGCAGTTCGAGCGCGGCATCCAACAGCTTCTGCCTTCTTTCCATCGCGTACTGTTGAATCTACAGCCAGAAAAGAAAGAAAGTGGAGAAATAGATCTTAACAAACCCCCACCAACACACGCTCAAATCCAAGAAGCAGCCAAAATTCGAAAGCGTTTGGTCGACAGTTTTGCCAAATATGGCACGGCGGCGAAACGACTCCGCGATCTGCCCACGGAAAGCCCTACGCAACACCGTCTCCAAGCGGCCATATATACATATGCTAGCGGCTTTCTCCATACGAATATGTTGCCCCTCAAAAGCTTACCGCAGATGCTCCGCTCGCGCTCGTCTGCATCATCCTCTACAGCGGTTTCCACACAGCGGCTCTTGGCTTCGCATCACCATTCTGGTTCCAGTTTACGTCACTCAGAGCTTGCGGACACTGAAACGTCGTCACAAGCACCTAGTGAGGGAAGTACAGTTGTCAGCCAGCTTGAGACTGAAGAAAAGGAGCTTCGAGAGCGACTGGTCGTCTTGGAAGAACAGAAATTCATGGTTGAATCCATGATCAAAACCGCACAAGGCTCAAGGCGGTTTGAGGAAGTCAGTGCCTTGTCTCGGAATGTGGATGAGTTAGATGCCGAGATTAAGGTCTTGAAAAACAAGGTGGGCGGCGTTGAAGACCGATGGGAGGGTGTGTATCGCAATGGTGTTGTATAAATTCATGGTCAGCCCATGAATGATCGGCTTCGGACTTTGATTGCCTGGGACAAGACAGGCCTTTGGAACAGTTGTATATATCTCATGGCATTGCACGGTGTTTGGGGTTTTGATATATGGGACAGATGGGAGTTCTTCACACCGGAGCGACTAGGATCTCCGCACATTGAAGTCACAGACAAATACACTTTTATAGTATGAATGACAGTTGAATACAGTCAATAGAGCTGATGCTTTCGTGTCATGAATTAATATACACCTTTCGTAAAGCCCCTTGCGCCAACTGTTTACTGTGCCCTGTCCTTCCTCTCTCTTTATACTTCTGATTCCTGCTGGCCAGCCAAATAAAGGTATAATAATATTCGTCCAACCTGATTCTCGTAGCCAAATGGCATCCTGACAAAAATCTCGAACCAAGGGTAGTAACAAAAACACAGATAAAAAAAGGTACGGCAGCCGTGGCTGATAAATAAACGCCCGTCATTCTAATCCACCACGAGCATGGGTGCTTCTCGGGCTCAGTGGGTATCAAAAGCACCTTGCACAAACAAACCAGAATCGTACACGAATTGTAGTCATTAAAGGATGCAGGGGACGCAGAACGCCCTGCTGCGAGGAGAGTAAGGCAGAGAGAAGGTTGTGCTGAGATCAGTGCACGCCTTCTACTCCCCCAAGAAAGCGCCTGACACGGTTAATCTCAAGCTCCTCTTGTTCGCTCTCCACAGCCTTGAGTAGGCCGTCGATGACAGCATCAACCTCGTCCTCTTGAACACCAGTGCAGAGTGCCACCACACGACGGTATTTGACTTCGGTATCACGGCTTCGTCCTTTGAGAGCTGACACCATCTTTCGGGTTGACTCGCAGCGCTTCTTTACGGCACGAATGCGAGCTTCCAAGATGGCTGCCGAAGGAAGGAGACCTTCGCCGCCAAACTCCCCATCTGAGGTATCGTCAGCAGCCTCGAGCATAGCCGACAACTCGGTTTCCCATGATGACGAAGGGTTAGGCTGTGAGGCTCTGGATTGCTCCTGCATCAGGCGTACTTGCTCGGCTTCACGAGCGTATGACAAGTTGGAGACCTTTTGCCGGGCTAACTGCTGCTTCTTAAGAGTAGCGCTCAGGTGCTCGAGACTTCGCCTGGCCTCGCCGAGTTGTGTGGATGTAGTGCGTAGAGTGCTGTGAAGGGTATCAAGAGACGCTTGCTTGGCCTTCATCTCAGCCTGGAACGTTGAGCCAGTTTCTGATAGAAGGTGAGATATGGCTATAAAGGTTAGCAACAATTTCTTAAATGATGGAGGCTAAAGTCAACTCACAAGCAACTATTTCATCACTGCTCTCTCGGCTACGCTGGTTTGCACCCGCAGCACCGTTCTTCTCAATATTGGCTTCACCGTTGGTCTTATCCTCTGCATTCTCGCTCCCGATACCAAAGTCAAGAGGTCGTAAGCCAACACGGTTTGCGATATTGGGATCCGCGCCAACCTCCAGCAACTGAGAAATGATACTTCTGTTACCAATCCGGGAGGCGATGTTCAGTGCTGTGTCCCCTACGCTGTCTTGGGCGTTAACTATTTCGCTCATGAAGCGCGCAATGCCCATTTTGGGGTTGACTGCTTGCGAATTGCTGGGAGCATTTCCGTTCGTTTGAGTATTCTGGCTGTTAGGTGCGCTGCCTTGCCTGACCACCCATTCCAACAGACTTTCAAGGTAATATCGGCTTGCTGCATGGCGTCCCTTTACTGCACTGGTAACAGCGATATGGTGAAGAACTGTTCGTCCTTTGTGATCGCGCGCCTCTATCGTGGCACCAAGAACTTCCAGAAGATCAGGAAACGAGTTGTGATCTTGAGAGTTCGTGACTAAGCAGGCTCGCATCAACGCCGTTTCGCCAGATGCATTTACGCGAGATGGGGATGCGCCAGCTGCAATGAGAGCACGCAAAAGAGGCATCCTAGCAAGGGTTGCGGCCCAGTGGAGCGCTGTGTGGCTCTGTAAGTCAATCGGCATGTCCAATTCCAACGGTGTAAACTCCCGAAGCATATCGTGATTTGTGGGGTCAGTGCCCGGAGTTTCCAGAAATAAACCCATCAACATGTTACGTTTGATCTCGATATCTGGAGACATCTCGTAAGGGAGGGGTGGAAGGGGTCCATTGCCCTCCTCCACCGGCGATCGATCATGGATGGCACTCTGAGTGTACATGAACGACTCATTGGGTTCGGTGGGCGATCCGGGGTACGTCGCAGCATACATATCCATATTTTGCCCATACCCATTGAAGCTTTCGGCCGGCGTCATCGTCACCCGTTGGCGTTTTCGAGGAGGCTCTGGCTCTGTCATCTGAACTGAGTTATTAACTTGTTGTGTCGAGTACGCGGAGTCAACCTGCTGCCCGTAATCGGAGGCGAAACTTTGCTGGGAGTTGGCAGGGAAATCGTCCCCATTTTGCATTGACGCTTGGCGGCTGAAGGACGCTGTTCGTGAAGGACCATTGCGACTCCTGGGGCCGGGCGAATCGAAGCGAGCTTTGCTGATTGCTGCAACGGCATGAGAGGCGGTCGTAGAAATGTTCTTGAAGAATGTCCCCGAGATACCATTGGGCCGACCATCTGCACTCTGGTTATATAATCGTTTCCTTTGCGCAGCCATTGCTTGTTCTTTTGTTGGTGTATTAAAATCACCTCGGCCGGCAACACCTCCGTCTTGACCCATGTCGTAAGTCAGGAGTGGTCGTAGAAGCTCCTCAACACCGTATTGGCGGCAGACCTGCAGACCACGATCGAACTTTATCCAAGTACCCTGATATTTTCCATATCCGCCCTGAACCTTCTCGTGCTCGCCAGTCTGGATTTCTTTCTCGAGAATCTTAGTGCGCTTTCCTTTGTCAACCCCGGCGACTTTAAGGATCTGGGTGGCATTAAGCCATGAGTCGTTGCGACGGCGCATTACGGCGACATTGTTGACTTCCATCTCGTAAACATCCACACCCGAATATGATGCCTGTGTTAGAATAGTTAGCAATAACCTAGAAATACAAGTTTGCAGATGTTCTGTACCGAATAGATCGTAGCACCTTCTGGTTCACCATTGTAGCCCCCTCGGAACGAGTTCCCTAGCCCGGTTTGCGATTGTTGACTCATATTGAAAGACTGTTGAGATGATTGCGATGCCGATGGCATGTTGTGTCAAGGAAGAATTAACCCCTGGCGCGGTATGGCGTTGTAGTGAGGTCCTCCTCAAGAAGGAGTTTCGAAGAGAATATGTCAAGGGCGTGATAGCATGAGAGCGCTAACAATAGGAAGATATCGAAATTGGGTGTGGATTCGGTAGGGAGACGCGCCGAAGTGGAATTAAGAAGTAAAAGACAATGGCCCAGTATGATATAATATGGTATAAAAGAATCGCAGCTTGGGCCTGAAAGAAGTTACCCGGGATTGTCCATGCGCCTCGTCGTCGAGTTTCAGTGATTTTGTGCGCTTAAAAGCTGGGTGGTTGCAAAGTGAAGATGGAGATGGGGATGGAGTAAAGGCCGGCGAAATGAGTACTTGGAGATAGTGGGCGGGCCAGGGCGAAGTCGTGCAGGAAAGGTGAGATGCAGGCGGACCAGGGTCTCAGGTACCTCCAAGGTGCCCCAGAGACGAGCGGGGAGAGCGCTGAGGACCAATGCTTTTAGCGAATTCTGCGTAATGAGCCGCCTATAGCTTAGTTGGCCCGGTGAGGAATAAGGGTTTGAGCCTCCACTATCGATCGATGGATGTTTTCGATTGAATTCGTATGTGCAAGAGATGAAGACGAAGATTAAAGCAGGAGGAGATGAACCATATGCAAGGTGACAGATGAAAGAAACGCCAATGCAGGTTGTTTCTGCACCTGATGAAGGTGGGATAAATTGAGGTAATTGCAGGTACTCTGCTCTACAAATACTGTACGTTACTCTACAACTCAGTGGAGGCTAAGCTTATGCACGTCAAAGTGACTTGTTCGGTTGTGTTCACTTGCAGCAAGCTCCCGCTCCCTCGGCTGGTGAACGTGAACGAGACGAGACGAGACGAGTACCTTTGGTACGAGAAAAAAAAAAAAAGA